>NC_057802.1:111592800-111724901 GCF_018294505.1 Triticum aestivum
GGTGGTCGCCGGCGGTGGCGGGGCGGTGGCGTGGGGATCGCCGGAGAAAAAGCTAGGCACGGAGGGGCCTAGAGGGATGGCCGGGGCGGCGGCGGACCGGCGGTGGGTAGTGTTTTCGGGGCGGGCGGGGCAGCGCACCGCGAGCCGCGGACGGCGGGGGGCTACTGTTTGGCCGGTGGTGGCTGGCGGCTCAGGGGGTGGAGGTTGAAGATGAACCGCAGGCCCTTGATTTTGTATCCAACGGCTGCAAAATCGACTGACCAGAGATGAAAAAGTCAGTCGACCGACGTGTAGCCTCACCTTGCTAGTGCGTTCAGTTTCGACAGCAAAATTCAGTTTCGACAGCAAAATTCAGTTTCGACAGTTAAGTTCAGTTTCAACAGTTAAGTTCAGTTTCGACAGTTAAGTTCAGTTTCGATAGTTAAGTTCAGAGATGAGCGGCTGATGTATTTTACATCTAGCACTTTGTGGTTATGTATTTTACGTCATGTATTGGAGATGCTATTAGAATTCCACTCAGGTTAACGTTGTTCATTGTCTCTCTTGTCCTGCTTCAGCCTCGGCGTCGTACAACTCACCGGAGCTGCTCCAACGACGAAACCCTCCATCACAGCGGAGCAGTACCTCGGGCTCCATCTCCAGACGCCTAAGATCTTCTTCCCCTCCTCCGACAGCAAAGTCAGCTGGAGCATCCTCACCGGCCAACCCAATCACGCTGAGATCGACATGGCTTCGCCAAAGAGGTTGTACACTTGTTGCATCTCTTTTTTACTCTACATGTTATATATATTGTCCACTGAGCACACGGATTTGTTCCTTTAGTGTCTCCTTGAAAGAAAAAACATAGGAATTTTAGTTTTCACTTGTCCTCCTTTTCAAATTCCTATTCATGAAGCACAAGACTAAGAGATAGTAGCATAATAGCATTATAACCGTACATTTTCTTGTGGTTTGACTTAATCTCACCATGCTTCTTTGCATCCTGTGATCTTCCAATTGTTGTGAATCAAACACCCAGATTGGCAGAAATCCCGTGTTTTTAAATTCTCTGTTTTGCACGTGCATTCCTATCCTATTCCTGTCTATTTCCTATCCCTGCATTGTTGGAATCCTCCAATTCAAACGAGCCCTTACAGAATTACTTCTCTTACAGATAGTTGTCAAAGAAAACCTTGCGTGGTTTGTCCCGCTCCTGCTGCGCCGTCGTCCACCCCAGCTCAGCTGCTCCAACGACAGAAGGGTCCAGCACATCAGGGATCCGGCCTCCAGACTGTCTTTCACGGCCTCAGATCTTCTTCCCCGCCACTGGCAGCCATGAAAACTGCATTACCATCATCAACCGAGCAGATGACCTCGAGGACTACACGGGTCCACAAGAGAGATCACACTCTTTCGTGTCTACTTACGTTATGCATCGCTTAATATTACATGCTACTTTATCGTCCTGTTCACCAATTAGACTCTGGGTCAGCTCCAAACTAATGGTCAAACTTGATTTTTTAAATGGTTGTGGGGTACATATCGGGGCCGCTATCAATAGTATCTATCTACTATCTGGTTAATCTCCGGTGTCTACTATGAGTTTCATGTTGGGTGGGGAACAAACAGTAAAGAAGCCATTATCTGTATTTTTTAAGTGAAGCCATTATCTGCCTGCTATTATTGGTTTTGGGTCTATCCACAGGTTGCTATCATCACTCTGGATTTCTGCATGCACTCCTTACATAATCTCACTATGTTTTATTCCTATGCATGACAATTATTGTAAACAATGGAACTGAACATGTAGAGCAAAAGAGACGAGCCTTGCGTGGCAATAAAATTTCATGCAGACGTCGCTCCATGGTAGGCGCAAAGGCAGCCCCCCTCCACGCATTTCGGATTGTAATCGAGAGGAAGATATCTGTTCTGAGGGGGATTCAGAAGGAGAAGACAACTCCTATTTACCCCATGAGGTCTTCGCTCTAACTTGGCATGCTGATGTTGGTTATATCATGCATATGGTGTCTTGCATTGCTTACTTTATACATCAAATATGTCATCTTCTTAGTTTAGACATCCTTTGTGCGAATGCCATCTGTTTAGTTTATTCGTCGTTTATATGAATTATGCAACGCCATCTTGTTTAGCCAGGCATCATATATGTGAATTTTGCAATGTCATCCTGCTTAGCCAGTCATCTTATATGTAAATTATATCAGGCCATCCTTTTTTTTCGATACATATTACATTTGTCAACAATGTTAGTACATTCAACTGCTCTTCGTGTGCATCAGCCATTTGACACGGTGATGGCAAATTCTGGAGTGAAAACAAGGTCTTCAGAGCAGACTATGCTATCTGACGAAGCGCATATCTCTCTGGTTACGGATAGCTCCTCGGAGGAGGATTCAGAGACAGATGACCAGTCCTATCCCCCCCCCCCGAGGTGTATGCTCTAACTTGGCAGGGTTATGTTGCTCATATCGTGTCTATGGTGTCTCGCATTGCTATGTCATTTGATTAGTTTAGACATGCTTTGTGTGAATGCCACCTGTTCAGTGCCTAATTACCATATATGTGAATTATGCATTGCCATCTTCTTGCAAGACATTATATATGTGAATTATACAATGCTATATTGTTGCAAAGGCATTATATATGTGAATTATGCAATGCCATGTTGTTTAGCCAATCATCATGTATGTGAATTATATCATGCTATCATTTTTTTGTATTACGTGTTCCATTTGTCGACAACATTTATATATTCAACTACTCTTCCTGTGCATCGGCCATTTGAAGCGGTGATGGAAGTATCTGGAGTGAAAACAAGGTATTCAGAGCAGACAATGCTACCTGCTGAAGCAGACATCTTGCTGGTTACAGAGAGCTCCTCAGAGGAGGATTCAGAGACTGATGACCAGTCCTATTTCCCCCCTGAGGTCTATGCTCAAACTTGGCAGGGTTATATTACCCATGTCATGCATGTTGTCTTGCATTGCTTAGTTTTTACATCATATATGGATTGCCATCTGCTTACTTGCTTACTATATAAATCATATATTTGAATTATATCATGCCATCATGTTTACATAGTACATACACATCATCTATCTGAATTATGGCATGGCACCCATTTAATAAAGACATCATATAGTTATATCATCTCATCCTGTTTAGTGTTTACAGTCATCATATTTTGAATTATGGCATTCTATCCGTGAATGTATGTGAATTATGGCATGCCAACCTATTTAATAAACACATTATATAGTTATGTCATGTCATCCTGTTTACATAGTCTCATATTTTGAACTATGTCTTTCCATCTTTTTTAGTTAGCCATCATAATGTGAAATTGTGTCATGCTATCCTGTTTAGTTAGCCATCATATATGTGAAATTGTGTCATGCTATCCTGTTTGGTTAGACAACATAAATATGAATTATTTCATGCCCTCTTTTATTCCCCACTATCCATTGCACTTGTCTATCATACAATGTCTATACTTTCAATTACTTTTCTTGTTTATCAGCCATTTGAATTGGAGAGCGTGATGGCAGTATCTAAGGGAGTAACAACACGGTCTTCAGAAAAGATAGTGCTACCAGTAGATGCAGATAGAACCACGGCTGTACTTGCCCAAGGACCAGATCCACCACACATAACCCAGACTCTCGCAGATTGTACCCCTACCCAGTTGGACAGAGAACCAGCTACACCCCTTCTAACCCCAACCCCGACAGATAGTAACCCAGTTCCAGTTGACACAGCACCATCTCCACCACAGAGCACCCAAACACGAGCAGTTAGTAAGGGAACTGCAGTGCCCAAAGCACGAGGACCACCACTCCGAATCCCAACTCAACACTTAAAGGAGAAGAAGATTTGTTCTCAGGTCAGGTTCTGTAGCTATGGTTCATACTCCTTTGCTCTTGCATTACTGTATTTACTCATACCAACTATTTTCAAATTTGAAGGATGGAATTGAAACTCCAATGGCGCAACATGTATGTTTTAAACCTGTTTCTTTAACTGGTTTGCTGTTGTAACCTGCTCTATGTTGATTTCAGTTTCAATTGAATAAACAGTTATGTTCTCATGTCATGCACATTACAAGTGTTGTTATTTCTCTATAGTTACCCACACTTATATTCTGTCTATTCTGCTTTGTCTTGAACAAATATTATTTGAACTGTGTCCCTATCTTGATTTGGCAACAAAAACTAGAATGATATAGACCATAAAGTGACCATGGTACATAGATATATGTTTGTTTCATGTTGTTATCCTGTCCACTTTACTACTGAACTCATTTACCAAAATGAGTTTCATATACAACATGGTAAACATGTGATGTGTCTGCTTGTTTCTCTTTTAGAATGCGGACAAAATATTGGAGAACAGTACCGCGTTATCCAATGGTAAAGGAAGTAATGCAGATAAGGTTCAAGATAGTGAGACATCCCTGTTGGTCTCCAAGAAAGCTGATAAAAACTATCTTGACGACAGTGAGGGAACCCAAAAGTCCTGTCTTGATGTAGTGTTCGAGTTACTGGCCACTACTGCTGGCACAAGCTCTTCGAACTCGCTGCCTGAATCAGTTCATCTTCTAGGGTCTCAACTTCAAGTTGAAAGACATCGATCAGATGTGCTGCGACAGGAAGCTGAAGGACTGAGGAAGTCCCTGCAGAATTCAGATGCATATTCTCTGGTGCAACAGCAAGCGCTAGAGGATTTAAGCACTAAACAAGAGAAAGTTAATAAGCTTGCTAAGCATCTTGCCAGCATTATGGGTACCCAGGATATTGTTTCTTGAGATCTTCCGAAGTGGTTTAAGTTCTGGATTTGTTTTCCTGCGGCGTTTATTTGCGCTGGTCGCCAACTTTGACAACCAGTGTATATGATATGCTGCTTTGTTCCCTATATTTGCACTGGTGGCGAACTTTGATGCCCAGTGGATGTAATATGTGTAATAGCCGTGATAGCCTAGCACTAGTTGCTTGCTTATTTATTTCCTTGTTGTCTTGTTTTTTGTTTGCTTGTAGTAATTGCAGTTCTTTTTCTGCGGTTAGCTAGTGGCTGCAATAACCTATTTTTTAAAACTAGGCCACAATAACCATGGGCTAATATTTACTGTAGTGACACTGGGCTTCCTACTGGCCGTAGAAACAGTGGGCCTTCTACGGGCCGTAGAAACAATGGTCCTTCTACAGGCCGTAGAAACAATGGGCCTTCTGCGGGCCGTATCATCAATGGGCCTTATACGGGCCGTATGATCGATTGGCCAAACATGGGCCAAACAGACCGCATTATGGCCGTAAACGGGCTAGAGTTGAAATCGTCCGTTCATGGGCCGACCATAACGGGCCATCGTTAATAGGCCGTATTTGATGACGCTATGAAAACGGCCCAACGTATTAACGGACCACAAACGGGTCGACTGTAAACACGGGCTGAATTTGGCCCACAAGCAGAAAATGACAGTAAGGGGCCGTAAGTAAACGAATGCTGGAAATGGGCCCAAGAATAAATGGGCTCTGAGAAGGCCGAAAGATAACATGGGCTAGAAACGGCCCAACGGAATAATGGGCCGTTAATGGGTATAAAGTGATACACTGTTCATTACAGGCCAGTTTCACCACGGGCCGTTAATGGGTGTAAAGTGATACACTGTTCATTACGGGCCAGTTTCACCACGGGCCGTTAATAGGCCAAGAGTTACATAGGGCCTCATATGGGCCGAAAGACATCATGGGCCATACATGGGCCAGAAGTGAAAACGGGTTGGAATCATACTGGATGGCCCAGATGACGCTACTGGGCATAATTCGGATAGGGCGTAACCGGCCTTGGGTTAGCGGGCTGTAAATGGGCTATATGCGAACAGGCCGTTAACAAGCTTTCCATGGGCCGGCCCGCCACCTTTTGACCAAGTCAAACGGGCCAGCCTTTTCACAGGTATGGGCCTCTGTTGGGCCGTGCCATGTGTCGACGTATCATAGGCGCCTTCTGTCCAATGAGTGGATGACATCTGTCCCAACGATGAGCCGACACGTGTTTCCTCCAGCCAATGATGATTTTACACGTGGAAACTCCCCATTGGTCGGGGATGTTAACAGGTTATCGGATCCAAAACCCGACCCGATAGCTTAACGGCGTTCCGTTACCGTGGATGCCACGTGTCGCTCACCCTTGACGAAAGCACTTCTGTGACGCGCGATTTAACGTCATGGAAGTGGACACTTCTGTGATGATAATTTTGGTAATGTCATGGAACACTTCTACGACAGCACAGGTATGACTATCTTGATTCTGTCATAAATTTGTCATGGATGTACATGCATGAGAAAAAACGCGACCTACTGTGACAAACACGTATCATCACGGAAGTGTATTTTTTTTGTAGTGTTCCTATTTGCTATCATGGTTTGCACCTATGACATCGTGCCTCTCCGGGTGCTCTGGGTCCAAGGGTATCTTCTTTGTCTCCTTTCCCGGCTTGAACGATCCCTCAGCTTCCGACTCCTTGGGGTTTGGTGACATTTCCGGCCCCTTGCCGGCCATTGCCACAACCCGGTCAAGGAGCCGCTTCTCAGCCGCGATCACGAGGGACTCGGCTAACCGGCTGCTCTCTGCTGCGCAGGCAGTCGACTTCTTGTAGTCTCCTGCTATGGTCAGGATTCCCTTGGAGCTCGGCATCTTCATCTTCAGGTAAGCATCGTGAGGGACCGCCATAAACATGGCCAGGGCAGGCCAGCCAAGCAGTGCATGATAAGGGCTCTCAGGGTCCACCACCTCAAACCAGACTGGCTCTCGGCAGAAATGATTTTCGTCCCCGAAGAGGACATCTATCTGAGTCTTGCCGATTGGTGAGCAGGAAAGGCCTGGAACAATGCCATGGAAAACAGTCTGGCTGGGCTGAAGATGTCTCTGCTTGATTCCCAACTTCTCCATGGTATCTTTGTACAGGATGTTGATGATGCTGCCGCCATCTATCAGAACTCGGGAGAAGCGAGCAGCTCGCCTCTCCATGGCAAAAGTGGCATCCAACACCAGAGCATAAGAGCCGGGATTGGGCATCACCTCCGGGTGGTCGGCTCTACTCCAGCTGATGGGCTTCTCAGACCAATGCATGAATTCAGGGGTCTCTGAGGCTACTGCATTCACTTCTTGTTGCTGCTGTCGTCTGCTGCGCCTGTCGTTGGCCATGCTAGTGAACATGACATAAGCCCCATGCTCTTCAGGGTTCTCATCTTGTATCGCACCGACTGGCCGAACCGCCGGCTGCTTAGGAGGAGGAGGCGGCGGGCCGGCACGCGGAGGGGGCTGGAGTCTGTCACCCTTGGAGATCCTGGTGAGCCAGTGGCACTTCCGACTCGTGTGGCTGGACGGCTTTGCGCCGCTGTGGAACTTGCAGGATGCATCAAGGGTCTACTCGTATGAGAAGGCGGGCAACCAGTTGGGCTAGCCGCCCTTCTGGCGCTTGGGGGGAGGCTGCCCTTCCAGCTGCTGATCTTCGACTGTTGCCACCTGCCGGCTCGTGGAAGCCGGCTGCATGGCCTTGCGCTTGTTGTCGTTTGGTTGCTGTCGCCGGTTGGTGTCACCAGCCGGTGTCCGAGGAGCTTGAGGCGCCACCTTGCCTGACACATTGACTTGGATCTCCGTCTTCATGGAGGAGTCGGCCATGGCGTACTTGTCTGCTATGATCAGCAGCTCGTCGAGGCTTGCCGGCTCGTCACAGAGGAGCTTGTGTTTGAGGAGGGTGCCCTCTCGGCACCCGGCAGTGAACTACTCGATGGCATGCACCTCGTGCACGCCCTCGCAAGAGTTGCGTAGCTCGGCCCAGCACGTGAGGTAGTCGCGAGTCGACTCGTTGGGGCCTTGGACGCACAAGGAGAGCTGGCGGGGCTTGGGCGGCCGCTTGTACATGCTGGTGAAGTTGCGAATGAATGCTTAAGTGAAATCAACCCAGCAGTTGATGCTACGGGGCTTCAGGTTGTTCAGCCATGTCCGGGCCGTGCCCTAGAGCATGAGCGGAATGTACTTCACGGCAACGCGCTTATTGCCGTTCCCGATGCTGACGGCTGTGGAGTAGTCGACCAGCCAGTCCTCCGGCTTCACGGAGCCGGTGTACTTCGGTGTATCTCTCGGGAGGGTGAACCCTTTGGGGAAAGGTTCGTCTCGGATGTGGGGGCCGAAGCATGGCGGACCCAGCTCATCTTCTTCTTCTAGCGCCAGGGATCGATTGAGGCGATCGATCCGGTGGCGGGCATCGTTTTCTCTGATTCCTTCTCGGTGGCCAAGGCGGTCGCCGAGTGATGGGTGATCAACAGGCGGCGGGGAAATGCGCCTCTCCCTGCGGGGAGGAGGAGGCGGACAGTCGTCTCGTCGCTGCACTGCTCTTGGGAGGCCGCCATGGTCGCGCTCGATGGTGATGCGAATCCGGCTGCGGCTAGCAGCCGGCTCCTTGTCTCTTCTATCACGGGCGCCACTAGTCGGCGTCCGGGATGTCGCGCCTTGGTCTCGGCGAGGAGGCGGGTCGTCGTTTCGCCGGTTGGGCGCATCAGTGCGGCACCCGGCCTCTTGCTGCTCAGCAGCCGCGTCGAGGAGCTGCTGGACTCGCTCCGTCATGTGGCGACGCTCGTCGCCTTCGAGCTTGTCTTGCTCGTCTACTGCCGCCTGGGCAGCTCGTATGTTCTCCGCAGGCGTGGTGTAGACGGGACGATCAGTCCCGAACATGCTGGCGATGGTCGCGCCACGCTGCCGGATCTGGCCAATGCGGCTAGGCCCAACAGGAGCCGGCATGCCATCGACAACACGGTCCATCTCACGCTAGTAAGCGTCCGAAAGGCATCTCATGCTAGCCAGCCGGTTGGCGCTCTCGACGAGGTGGACGCGGCGTGCCTCTAGCGTCTCGGCGTCGGCGTCTTCTGGGATGAGTGCAGTCAGGTCTTGCATCGCCGCATACAACGGATCCTGGCCACCTCCTCGAGAGTGCTCGTCATGGCTGATGACGAGCACTTCCGTGACGGTGCTGCCGCCGCTGTCCGCGCGAGGAAGCGGTTCGTCGTAGACCACCATGTTGGTGGGGAACGCGTCGAGCGACGCCGTGTCGGAGTCAACCAGCATTGGGTCGGTGGAGCCAACCGACTCCAAGTCTACGGCAGGCTCGCTGGAGACGTGGAGCTGATCGAGGAGGCTCACGAGGCGGCTCTCGGGGCCCTCGGTGCCCGCATCAGACGCGGGCTCGACGGAGAGGCGAACCTCGCCAACAAGATCGGCGAGGCAACTCGCCGCACAGGCAACCTCCGCGCCGTGTAGCGTGTTGGCGCAGACGCCGTCAGGCGTGCCGGGCTGGCTGCGCTCGCCAGGAAGGAACAAGGTTCCCGTCGAGAACAGGTCTCCGGGAGACGGTGCACCTCGCCCCACGGTGGGCGCCAAATGTCGGGGGTTGGGTGTGACATATGCCAAAGGATGGCTTATCATGGTGGGAGCGAGTAGAACGTCGCCGGTGCCTGGAAGCGGGATGAGGCGTAGACATGAACGCCAGTGCACTTAACCCAGGTTCGGGGCTCTCCTAGGAGATAACACCCCTAGTCCTGCTCTGCGGGGTCTCCGCATGATCACTAAGGCACTAGTGAGTACAATGGTGATCCTCGAGCTGTTTGCTAGAGGTAGAAGAAGGCAAGGCTTGCTCTCCCCTCCCCCTAGGTGCTGGTCTAATTCCAACAGGTTGGAACCCTTTGCATGGGTGCCCTGGGGGTTTATATAGGCCTACCCGCAGGGGTACAATGGTAATCCGACCGGGTGTAGGACCTGGCTGTCAGTCTCTCTGGTCGCCGGCTTCTCCGCCGGCTGCTAGGGCCCACCGCCTGGTGGGCCCCGCCGACTGGTCTGGTACGGAGCCGACAGGCCGCTCCCGCCGCTCGCGGGTCTTGCCGGCTGCTGATTACTGTAGCCGTGATGCTAATGACGCAGGCTTGGTCAGGGGAGCGTGGCTACAGTCCCGCCGTCTAGTGAGAGATCACTGTAGCCACTCCATGTCTTATCTGGTTAATGGTGAGCGGGCCTCGAGGGGGGAACGGGCTGCCTGCTGGAATCCGACCCCCTTGAGTCCGACTGGTCTGACCTCCGCCGTCTTCCGGGCTCTCGCTGCTTGGTAGGGCCCGCCGTCTGCAGGACGTACCGACAGGCCGTCGTGGGAGCAAGGCTCTGCCTGCCTACAGTGACGTCAGGGGCGGAGTGGCAACAGTGCCGCGCCGGGCGGAGATCTCCGCCCGTATGGATCACTGTCGCCATGCCCGTCCCTGGATATGGGAGGGATAGGCTTCACTGTTGCCTTGCCCCGTCTTATCTTCTTAATGGGGGCGCAGACTTTGAGGGCGCCATGGGCCGACTGCTAGGAGCCGGCCTATCTGCAGGCCGCTAGCTAGGAGTCGGCCCGTCTTGGAGCCGCCTTCCACAGCATGGCCGTCTTCAGGCAGCCGGCCGTTCCGCCAGCCGGCCCCCAGAAGGCGGCGCTTCATCTTGACGTCTTGAGGGGCGCAGCCGACCCCAATGCCTTGAAAGGTTCTGGGACTCAGGTCGGGCTACCCGTGGCCCATTACTCCGACATATAGCGAGTGTGGAAAAGTGGTGGTAGGAGTTGCGAAATTGTCCCTAAGCAATTGACTACTTTACTAGACCGATAGCAAGTTTTATCTGGGAGAGGCCACTGCTAGCATGTCATACCTGACTTGGAATTCTATGCACTTATGATTGGAACTATTAGCAAGAATCCGCAACTACTAACGTTCATTAAGGTAAAACCCAACCATAGCATTAAGATATATAGGTCCCCCTTCAATCCCATATGCATCAATTTCTATGCTAGGTTGAAGCTTCTGTCACTCTTGCCCTCCAATACATAGTCCTATCAACATACAACTAACCCTATGGTGTGATCCACGAACGCGCTCATATGATGGGCACCAAAGGACAGCAACATAACCACAAGCAAATTAAATCAATCATAGCAATTCATCAACCACCGATAGGACAACGAAAATCTACTCAGACATCATAGGATGGCAACACATTATTGGATAATAATATGAAGCATAAAGCACCATGTTCAAGTAGAGAGTACAGCGGGTTGCGGGAGAGTGGACCGCTGCAGATAGAGGGGGAAGGCGATGGAGATGTTGGTGAACATGGGGGAGGTGTTGGTGAAGATCGCGGTGATGATGATGGTGGCCACGGCAGCGTTCCGGCTCCACCAGAAGAGAAGGGGAGAGGGGGCCCCTTCTTCTTCTTCTTCCTTGACCTCCTCCCTAGATGGGAGAAGGGTTTCCCCTCTGGTCCTTGGCCTCCATGGCATGGGAGGGGCGAAAGCCCCTCCGAGATTGGATCTATCTTTCTGTCTCTCTCTGTTTCTGCGTGTTAGATTCTGGCCCTTCACCGTTTCTTAAATTCCCAGGGATCCGTAACTCCGATTGGGCTGATTTTTGGACATGATCTCTATCTGGAAATTAGCTTTCTTGCGGCGAAAGAAGGGATCCAACTACCCTACGGGGGGCCCACGAGGGTTAGGGGCGCGCCCAGGGGGTGGGGCACGCCCCCTGCCTCATGCCTCCCTCGGGCACCGTCTCGCATGGATTGTCCTTTCCATATTCTCTGAATATTCCAAAAATAATCTCCGTCCGTTTTTACCCCGTTTGGACTCCGTTTTATATGGATATTCTGTGAAACAAAAACATGCAACAAACAGGAACTGGCACTGGGCACTAGATCAATATGTTAGTCCAAAAAATAGTATAAAAAGTTGCAAAAAAGTATATGAAAGTTGTAGAATATTGGCATGGAACAATCAAAAATTATAGATACGACGGAGACGTATCACTCACGAGTGCCCAGACACACCTCGTCTAGCCCTGCCGTGCAAGCCACGTGTTAGGGAGGGGCTGTACACGCCCCGGGGGCTCCACTCAGAGGGAGCCCTCACCCACGCACCAGTGGAAGCACCGTGCTCTGCGCTGGCAGTTGACACGGACGAGGAGCGGCTATGCCCGTGCAAGTGCGGAAGCACTACGCTCTGAGCTGGTGATAAACAACTGAGGGCGTCCCCACGGCCGTACCAACCTCAGGGAGCCACCCGGCTTAGTGTCCAGCCTCACTGCAACGCTCTCCCCACGGGAGAGTCTCGCGAGCGGGCTGGGCACGGGGGCTATGCTTAGGCCTCGCCTAGCGTACACTGCCCTGCCAGGTCCCTCGGACCTGGTCGTCATGCGCCACTCCCGAGCAGGACCTCGGTGAGGACAGGTATGAAGGTCTGTTTGAGCATAAAGGGGGACTCCTGAGCATCGTGACTCAGGAGCCTAACTGGCCACGTAGCCCCTTACCCCTTGGTCCGTCCTGGTGATCCGGACGGCCCAACGGTGGCTGAGGTATGCGTGGGGTCGGGGCCTGCTGACGTAGAACCCTAAGACCTACTTTAGTGGTTTCTTCCCGCGGGCCATTTGTACGTCAAGGGGGACTCCTGAGCATCGCGACTCGGGAGCCTAACTGGCCACATAGCCCCTCACCCGTTGGACCGTCCTGGTGATCTGGACGACCCGACGGCCGCTGAGGTATGCGCGGGGTCGGGCCCTGCCGACGTAGAACACCAAGCAAACGGGAAGGAAATCACGGAACCTCAAACAAATATTACAAAACATACTGTTCTTCAAATTCCAAACACAAGTTTAAACGCCTCCACGAGGCATGGTGCATGTTTTAGAGGCAAAGCAGGAAAAGGAGCCGCCAGCAAGCCATCTCATCATCCTTGGACACCGCCGTCACTTGTAAGGGGTGCCCGTTTGACAACGACGTTGCCCTCACCTGTGCCGCCCGCCGGAGTCGCAGGTTCGGCAGCACCACCAGGCAAGGGCGCATGGTCGAAGGCATGGAACTTCTTCAGCAAGGCCTCCACACGGCTCTTCACGGCTTCGGCAGCGGCTGCGCCGCACTCATCATCCACGGGCTCGAGCAGCTCGTCAAGGTCGGCGTCAGGATCACGAAGATGGAGGTGGCTGAAGACGCGCGTCAGCGCGGATGAGGAGAGCGCACGGGCTTCCCCATCCACCAAGGGGCCAATCCCGTTGACGACGTCCTCGAGCGCCACGACAAGATGAGGGAGCAGCTGGGTGGAGCCCTTGTCGTCGGTCACCAGTGGCTCCTCCAAGCCCTTCTCGTAGAGTGCCCGCAGTGCCACGTGGGACTTCTCCTCAAGGGAATTGAAGGCCACGCGGTCCTCAACCAGGACCTGTTCTTTGGCTTCCAGCTCGGCCTTCTCTGCCTTCATCTCCTACTCCAGCTTCTCTAGCCGGCTGCGCTCCGTGGCGTGTGCACTCGCCAACTGCTCCAGCTCGGCGTCGCGACCTTTGACAGCGTCCTCTCGGGCCTTCATCTTCTCCTCCTCCGCCTTGCGGTCTCGAGCCTCGGTCGGGCGCTCGTTGCGCATGGTCTCCAGCTCGGCCTCCAGCGATTGGCAGCGATCCTGGGCGGCCCTGGCGTCCTTCAGTGCTGCCTCGCGGGCAGCCGCGGCTTGGGCAGCAGCCTGCTTGTCCTTCTCGGAAGCCGCCACGGCCTGGCTCAACGCCTCCCGGATGGATGCATCAGAGTGCAACCAGCCAGAGATCAGCTCCAGGCGCCCGGCCACCAGGTGATGGTCGGCACCTTGAAGATCACCACGCATCCGCATCAGCGCAGAAAGGGCGTGCTCCAGGGCGTCAAGTAAGGTAGAGGGTTCGTGAACTGGCAGTGGGGCGGAAGGAGAAGGCAGCGTCATCACCAAGACCTGCAGATTAACGGCGGCGGAAGAAGGAGCAAGGGGCTCCGGAGCCTGCGGGACCTCGGCAAGCGAGCTGGGGACAAGCGCCTCGGGAGTCGACTTAGCTTCCAGGGGCCGCTGTCCCCTGGAGACGCTCCTCCGGCCCTCGCGAGGAAGATCAGGCCAGAGAGGGGCGGGTGCCATCGCTGCCCTTCTGATCCGGAGGAGGCGCGGCCGTGCCAGGCTGCTGGGTCCCTGAGGATGTGGCCGCCCCCTCCTTCTTCTTCTTTGATGACGATGTTGGCCTAGAAGCTCAAGGAGGAAGCATCAGGAAGCCGCGGCGGAAGCAGAAGCAAGGGCAAGGTCAGGGCAGGATACTCACTGGTCCACGGCGGGGTAGTCTCGACGCCTCTTCAGGAGTGCATAGCTTAGGGACCTCGCGGCCTGGGGCGTGGGCACGCGGGCCCCAGGAGTCAGCAAGGCCACGGTGGCTCTGAGCGGCGGCGAGGCAGGGGCGTCACCCCGAGAGATCAGCGATGATCTGCTCTTCGTCGGGACACCAGATGGTGGCTTCCCCGAGGGGGAGACCCTGGACCTCGTAGTGACCCCAGCAGGGGGCAGGACTTCCCTCAATGGGTGGTCACCGGCAGCGTCGTCGTCAGGCAAGGAGTAGAGGAGGTCGGCCTTGCACAAAGGGGAGGTCTCCCCAGACCCCTCCCGGGTGGCCGCCAAATCCTGCTCCTCCTCCTCGCCGGAATCGTCGGAGGACACCACCATCAGTACCGTCACCGCCAGGGCCTCAGAGGGTGCCGACGGCACAAGACCATGCCCGTCGAAGACAGGCATGGCAACAGCAATCTTCGCCCCATCCGGGCGGCGGTACAAGGGAACGAAGCTGTCCGGTGGGTACCCTTGGTCGTCCCCAACCAAGGATAGGAGGGTCGTGCCCAGCTCCTCGTCAGACAGGGCCTCCGGACGCAGGCGGAGGTCGTCCCCTTCATCCCTGAGCTTCCACAGGGGGCGCGCGCGCCTGGAGGGGAGCCACGCGCTGCGCCATGAACTCCTTGACGATCATGGCCCCCGTCAGCTTCGCCGCCCTTGGGTCAGCAGGCTTCAGGTCGGCGGTCATCCTCTCCAGCACCAACTCCGCCCGAGGGTCGGTGAGCCTCGTGCGGAACAACCCGTCGTGAGACACGGGCATGTCCGTCGGCAGCACCAGCCGAGGGTGGGAGCACTTGGCATCCATCAGGACCCACTTGGCCCCGAAGCCCTCAGCCTTCTTCCCGGCCTTCGAGATTGCATTGGTCTTGTTGGCCGCGACAAAGTTGACGCACCCCGAACAGGGGCCGTCCTTGACCCGGAGATAGAAGAAGTGGCGCAGCAGCACCACGGACGGCATCACCCCAACGTATGCCTCGCAATAGAAGGCGAAGATCGATAGAAGGAGGACGGAGTTGGGATGAAGATGGAGGGCGTGAAGCTTGTAATGGCTGAGGATGGAATATAAGAACTCAGAGAAGGAAGGAACCAACCCCGCCACAGTGCTGCTCATGAAGAAGGGATAGAAGGTGCTGCCCGCGGCCTCTGGCTCGACGGAGCCGGCCCGGAGTACAGTCTTCCTCTTCTAATCGCCCTCCGCCGTCATCAGGAGCGTGGAGGCGAGGTTCTTCTCTGAGATGCTTTGCGCATTCAGCGCTGGTTCGTACCAGGACGGCGGAGGGGCGGCCCGAGCTTTGTTGGGCGCCATTGGCGGCAGGCTCAGAGGAGGATTTGGGCGGATCTGGAGTCTTTGGGAACAAGGAGCAAGAAAGGGGATCTGGAGCAAGACGAAAGGAAGCAATGAATGGAGCGTGGCCCGCGCCAGTCTTTTGTCAGTCGGGCAGTTGCCGAGGCAGCATGGGGAAGCGGAGACGCCCACGTCCCGTCAGTTGCCACGCATCAATCAAGGCCGCAGGCGGTTGGGGCCCGCGGCACTTCACACTTGCCCCTTGGCGTCGCCTCGAAGCCAAGTCCGAGCGTGCCTTGGGCCCGGGGGCTACTGTCGGCATTCTAGGAACGGGGTCCCCAGACTTGCCTTCCTGCGGCCTGCGGCGTGACTCCACCAGCGGCCCTCTATGGCCCATCTTCACCAGCAAACACTCAAGACCCTCGCGAGGGGCCGAGCCTTGCGAGGTGGACGACACAAGACCACCTCAGGGGCGGCCTCACTAGGCTGGCTCGCGAGGAGCGGAGAGATCAAGGCGAGGGGCACCTCGTGAGGTTCCCGTGACGTGAGCCATGACGACCAAGGCCAGGCGGGCGCCAGGCGAGCGCCAGTGGATGCATAGTACGGGTTCCCTCTTCGGTGTTAAAGGAGTATGCACAGGCGAGGAGTCCCGAGGCGTCAGGCAAAGGTTTCCATATCGGTGCAACAAGACCAAGACCAGCCAGACGGCAGGACAGAGGTCATCGCGGAGCCCACGATGGCATCACCATAGGAGCCTTTGGCAGGCGAAGACCACCTTTTGTCAGGATAGCTTGTACTAGCTGTCCCCCTTCAAATTGGCCGTTGTGGGATCCCTTCCCGCCTAATATTTGGGGAGAGGACCCGGGCCTCTATAAATAGGACTAGCCACCACCGGAAAGAGAGGAGAGAGACCATCCTCACACACAGAAGCTCACCGAGCTCAAGAACGCCTCTCCTCAGGAGGTAGTTCTTCCCTTGTACTTGTTCATCCAAGCCTACCAGGCAATCCACCACACCACACTGGAGTAGGGTATTACACCACATCGGTGGCCCGAACCAGTATAAACTCTTGTGTCCCTTGTTCTTCGGGTTCGGTGAGCTGAGCTTTGAGATTACGGTCAGAGCGAGAGCTAGGGGAAGAGAGGTCTTCATGCGCACCCCAGAGTTCGAACCTTAAGGGTTTTGCCGGAACCCATAATCCGACAGTGCTGTTTATGAGGTTCCTGAGAGGGAACGCGTGGTCATTCATCTGCCTCAGCCTGTTGATCTTAATTGGATTGTAACCTCGCCGCCGATTGTCGTTGGCACGGTGACCTCGTCGGTGATCCAGCAGCGTATCACGTTGGGGGTATTGCCTCGGATAGTGCGCCGGCTTGTTCAGGCGGGAATTCTGGGTCTTCAAACCAACCTCTCTTGGGCCCAACTATGAACGGCCCATCTACTGCAGTATTAGTACCAAGCCCATCTGAAGCAGCAGCCTCTTTCGATCAAATGGTTAATGATATGGTTGATGAAATTGTTACATGCCAGATATGTTTTAAGAAAGGGCATTTTTCCTCCGCGTGCACGTCAACTTTAAAGTGCTTGGGGTGTTCTCAGGTTGGTCATAGAAGGCGTGATTGTGCCCGGTTTGCTCAGCGTTTGCGTTTGGTTTGGAAACCGAAACCCGCTGTCGTTCCAGTTTCCGAGGTTCAAGCTACAGGGACCGAGAATATCTCTCCGACAGGATATCTACCAAACCTGGACTCCTCTGTTTTGATTGCACCAACCACATCGCCCAATTCCGTCCAACTTGGCCCCAAGACTTCCTGGCTCTCCTCCGGCGACTCTGCCACCCCCTCCCGAGCCAACATCGCCACCGCCTGCCATGGCCAACTTCCCTCTTGACCCAATGCAATATGTCCCTGCTGGACATCACATCATCGATGGAGGAGATGCAAGATGGCCACGCACCTATGAGACGCCGCATGTCCCTATTGTGCGCCGACATGAAGACTACATGCTTGCTGAGGTCATGCCAGTGCCAGCTGCCAATGAGATTGGAGCTGCTCGAGAGGAAGTTGCTGCCTGGTTACAAGCTCATGGTTATCATGTTCCTTCCGTATAGCCTTGGATCAATGTTGTGGGTCTGTTTCGAGTTAGGGATCTAGCAGTGCATTTCTCCCTCCTCCAACTTCCTCCTCAGCACCTTGCAAATGATCGGTTCGTCCGTTTTATGAAGCATGATGAGGGTGAGGGTTTTCGTGGTCCTCAGGGTTTTCCTGAGGGTCTGATTATGCTGCTGGGCATTCCCTTAGATCTTCGCAACACTGACAATATTAGAGCTGCGGTGAACACTTTTGGTAAATTTCATCATTGGAACAGTGAAGATCCATACTTGGTCAGATCTCCTGTTTTTTCATCTTTTCCAGAGGACGCTCTGGTTCTTCATGATGTTGTTTTCAATGACTATGCTACATGGGGGGGGCAAGAGTGTCATGGACTGCTCCCATTTATATTCTTGGTGCAAACTTTGCTGAACAAATGCCAGAGGATGAGGATTGGATGCCAATTAATGGAAACCCACACCCCCTGTCTGGTGTGCCTTTCCCTGAGCTCCCACAGTTCATTCTGCCTCCATACCCTGCTTTGTGTTGGAATGATGTTCCACCACCACCTCCAGAGCAGCCTGACATGAGATATAACAACTGGGGCAATGCTGTTTGGGGAGAAGATGAAGTTCTTCAGGAAGAAGTGGAGGTGTAGCAACAATCTATTGTGCTTGACCTCTTTGAGGACCATTCAGTGTCTGTGGACCAACACATTCAGCCAAACAAGCTATGCCTGAAGTGGGACAAGAGCAACCCAGTAGCTGAGGAGCTCAACAATGCTCCAATCTATAATCTTGATGTCTGGGCTCTGGTGGTTTATCAGCCTGCTACACCAGTTATGGAAGATGTTCCCTTTGTGGATGAAAATACTGTTGTGGAAGAGGCTCCCCTGATGATTGTCCCAAATGATACTGCTAGTAAAGTCTTTTGTGGGCCTGAGTTGCCCCCAGAGATAGCATTCAGAAGGAATTTTGAGGCCATCCTTCACTCTGACATCATATATGAAATCCCCAAGCCCATGCAGGTGTTGCCTTTTAAGTCTTCTTTGCTATCCAAAAGAAGATGGGACCTAGCCTTTGATGTGCGAAGACTGACTTATGACAGTATAGAACTGGTGCACAGACCTGTGGCAAGGGCTCTTTTCCTAGCCATGCAGAGTGATTCTACTTCTGTTTGTGAGACACATCAGCCAACTGAGCTGAAAGAGCAAACTTCATCTCCTGTGGTAACTGATGTCACTTCTGCAAATGAACAGAGAAAGGTGCGAAGACCCAGGAAGACTTTGGCTCCAACTCCTGTTGTAGAAACTTCAGTCAGAAGGTGCACTCGTGGATCTTTGCAGAGGGATGGTTTCAAACCAACCTTCCAGGAGTTACCAATGCAGTCGAAGAGGAGGAAGCCAAAAGCCAAGCCTTTTTCTGCTACAGTATCTGAGAACATGCAGGATGAGCCAGTTGATGATCTTCCACCTCCAACTCCAATTAGCAAGCTGCAACAGATTGGCCATGAGCTTGGCATTGCTGAGAATCTGATCTTTGTGTAGAAGCTTATGGCTGATCCTTCTACTCCCACAAACAATGGTGCAAATGATTAGTTATCAGCTGGCTTGTTGGGGGTGGCAGGTGTCTTCTTTTGTTCTTCATATGACAGGGCCTTTGTCTTTTGATGTACCCTGTAATAATTTAAATGTACCATGTTGGACATGTGATCTTGCTGTTTTTGGTGGCATTAAGTGTCATCAGACTATGTTCTCTACTCATATTTGTTTTAATGAGTAATGCATGTAAGAGCTGGAGTGTGCTATGTTGGAATGTTAGGGGTCTAAATTCTGATGCTAGAGAAAGGGCTGTCAGGCAGAAGCTGGATGAGAGTCGGTGTGCTGTTGCTTCTTTTCAGGAGACCAAATGTGCTTCTTTTGATTTCAGGTCTATTAGATCTTTCTGCCCTAAAAGATTTGATAGTTTTGCTTTCTCTCCCTCTGAGGGTGCTTCTAGGGGCATACTGCTTGTGTGGAATTCATCTATTTTTTGGGGCACTGTGATTGATTCAGCAATATGCAGTTGTGATACAGTTCATATCCAAGCAAAATAATGAGAAATGGTCTTTAATTTATGTTTATGGTCCATGTCAAGGGGAAGCTAGGGATAACTTTGTCAGTTGGTTATATAATTTGCAAATACCTATGGGTGAAAACTGGTTATGGTTGGAGATTTTAATTTAATGAGATCACTTGAAAATAGAAACCTGCCTAGGGGTGATTTGAATGATATATGAAATCATTGCTCACCTAGGTCTGTTGGAGCTGCCACTTAAGGGGAGATGATATACATGGTCTAACATGCAGGATAATCCCTTATTAGTGCAGCTGGATTAGTTTTTTACATCTGCTGATTGGATCTCCTCATATCCCATGACTAAAGTTTTGTCTCTGGCAAGAACAGCATCTGATCATGTACCTTGTGTGGTGACAATCAAGACTTCTATTCCCAAATCTAAAATCTTTAGGTTTGAAAATTATTGGGTTGAGCTGGAGAGGTTTATGGATTGTGTTAAGCAGTCATGGCAGAAACCTTCTCACAAGTCCCATATCACTGCCCAGATTGCAGATAAGTTTAAAAGTCTGAGAGGGGCTCTTAAGAATTGGCAGATGAATATCTCCAAACTGAAAGTTTTGATCTCAAAGTGCAATGAGGTAATTTTGTGTCTTGATGGTTTAGAGGAGATCAAGCCATTGTATAGACCTGAATTTAACTTCAGGAAGGTGGTCAAATTGCATGTGGAAAAACTCCTACACCTTTAGTTTATATATTGGAAAAAGAGGTGCACAATCAGGTATATTAAACTTGGTGGGAAGAACACCAAATTTTTCCATGCTATGGCCACTAAGAGACATGGGAGAAATTCCATTACTTCCTTGAAAGATATGGATGGGTATGTGGTTTCACAACATTCTCAGATGGAGGGCATCATATGGAATTGCTTTAAGAATAGAATGGGAGTATCAGCTGGAATAGCAATGGGCTTTGACCTGAGTGCTCTGCTTAAACCAATTGATCGGTTAGATTTCCTTACGGAGCCATTTACAAAAGAAGAAATGGATGACATTGTCAAACACATGCCCTTTGACAAAGCTCCTGGACCAGATGGTTTTAATGGGTTATTCTTCAAAAAATGCTGGCACATTATTTGTCAAGATTTCTATGACTTGGCTGAAGCTTTTCATAATGGCACTACAAATTTGGAAAATATCAATGGTTCTTATATCACACTCATCCCAAAGAAGTTGGCTCCTGAAGAGATTGGGGATTATAGGCCAATTTCTTTGACTGGGACAGGCCTCAAGTTTCTGTCCAAGATGGCTGCCAATAGATTCCAAAAGATAATTATGAAGTGTATTCATAAGAATCAATATGGTTTCATTAAAAGCAGAACAATCCAGAATTGTATTGGCTGGTCCCTTTAATATTTGCATCAATGTCATCAGTCAAAGAGAGCTATTGTTATTCTTAAATTGGATTTTGAAAAGGCCTTTGACTCCATTGAACATGAAACTATCTTGCAGATCCTGAAGTACAAAGGATTTATTCAGAAATGGATTTCTTGGGTCAAGCAGCTGCTCTCCACTCGAACATCATCAGTCCTTTTAAATGGAGTACCAGGAAGGCAATTCATCTGTAAAAAGGGTGTTAGACAAGGAGATTGCCTTTCACCCTTACTCTTTGTTATTGCTGCTGACCTTTTGCAATCAGTAGTAAATGATATGTATAGAAGGAGAATTTTAAAGTTGCCTATACCACGCCATGACCAAGATTATCCCATAGTGCAATATCCTGATGATACTCTTATCATCTTACCAGCAGATAAAGCTCAGTTACTGGCTCTAAAGGACATGCTTCAGGTGTTTTCCACTTCAACTAGTTTAGTGGTTAACTATCATAAATCCTCCATGGTGCCCATAAATGCTGATGAGGACACCACCATTGGTTTGGCTGCTGCTTTTGGATGTCAGGTTGGAAAAATGCCCTTAACATATCTTGGCGTACCTGTTGGGACTACCAGGCCCAAAATGGTGGACTTTATGCCCCTTGTTGACTATATGGAGAGAAGAATGACAACTAGTTCTTCTTTTCTAAATCAGGGGAAAGGCTACAATTTTTGAACTCTGCATTATCCTCCATGCCCATCTTCTACCTAGGCAGCTTACTTGTTCCTGCTGGAATTTTAAAACAATTGGAGAGAATCCAAACGCAGTGCTTATGGAGAAAGCATAGGGATGAGCCATCATCATCCTTGGCAGCTTGGGACCTAATTTATAGGCCAAAAAATAAAGGTGGAATGGGCATCTTCAACTTGGGAGTACAAAACATGGCTCTTTTGCTCAAGCATTTGCATAAATTTCTAAATAAGATGGATCTGCCATGGGTCTCTCTTATTTGGGATACATATTATCATTCTTCTGTACCTCAGGGGATTGATAGTGTCGGATCACGGGTTCCGGCAAAACCCTTAAGGTTCAAACTCTGGGGTGCGCGTGAAGTTCTTTCCTTCCTACCGATCCACGCCCTAGCTTGCTAAGATCCCGCGGACGAACTGAACGAACTCACAACACAAGAGACACAAGGTTTATACTGGTTCGGGCCACCGTTGTGGTGTAATACCCTACTTCAGTGTGGTGATGGTGGATTGCCTCTTGGGCTGATGATGAACAGTACAAGGGGGGAAGAACAGCCTCCTGAGGTTGAGGTGTTCTTGTGCTTGGTGTGTGGCTAAGGATCAGCTAAAGATCAGATGCCTCCGAATGAGTTCGGATCTAGGTGAGATGTCCTCTACAGTGGTGGCTAGTTCTACTTATATAGACCCTGGTCCTCTCCCCAAACATTGAGCGGGAAGGGAGCCAACAACGGCCAATTTGAAAGGGGACAGCTAGTACAGCTTATCCTAACAAAAGCGGTCTTTGCCTGCAAAAGGCTCTGGTAGTGACACCTCCTTGGGCTCCATGGTGACCTCCGTCTTGCCGTTCGGCTGGTCTTGGTCTCGTTGTACCGATATGGAAACCTTTTCCTGACGCCTCGGTACTCCGCGATTGCGCTTGCTTCCTTAGTACCAAAGGGGAAACAAGGACACTGCGCGCGCTGGCGCCCGCCTCGCGCCCGCTTGATCTTGATCGTCATGGCTCACATCACGAGAACCTCGCGAGGTTCGCCCTGCCTTTATCTCTCCACTCCTCGCGAGCCAACCTGGCGAGGCCGCTCCTGAGGAGGTCTTGTGTCATCGCCTCGCGAGGCTTGGCCCCTCGTGAGGGTCTTGAATGCCTTGTTGATGAAGATGCGCCATACGGGCCCACGCGCAGAGCCACGCCATGGGCCGCAGGCAGGCAAGTCTGGGGACCCCCGTTCCCAGAACACCGACAGTAGCCCCCGGGCCCAAGGCGCGCTCGGGCTTGGCTTCGAGGCGAAGCTAAAGGTCAAGTACGGAGCACTGCGGGCCCCAAAAGCCTGCGGCCTCGGTCGATGCGTGGCGGTTGATTGGACGTGGGCGTCTCCGCTTCCCCATGCCGCCTCGGCAACTGCCCGACTTGACAAAAGGCTGGCACGGACAGCGCTTGCCTTCATTGCTTTTCTTCGCCCTGCTCAGATCCCCTTTCTTGCGCTCTGCTTCCGAAATCCTCAGATCTGCTTCCATCTTCTCCTATACCAGCGACTAATGGCGCCGCACAAGGTCGAGCCCTCCGCGTCGCCGGCTTGGTACGAACCTGCTCTCGACGCGCCCAATGTCTTGGAGAAGAACCTCGCCGCCACGTGCTTGCTGACGGCAGGGGAGAGCAACGAGAGCGGGAAGACGAAGCTCCGGGTCGCCTCCGACGTGCCGGAGCCTGAGGGGAGCATGTTCTTCCCCTTCTTCACGAGCAGTATTGCCGCCGGGTTGGTTCCTCCCTTCTCTGACTTCTTCTATGAGGTCCTCGGCCATTATAGGCTGCAGGCGCTGCATCTCCATCCCAACTCCATCCTTCTCCTGTCTATCTTCGCCTACTATTGCGAGGCGTATCTGGGCGTGATGCCGTCCGTGGCTCTGCTGCGCCACTTCTTCTTCCTCCGCGTCAGCGAATGCCATATCTCCGGGTGCACCGATTTCATTGCGGCCGGCAAGCCCAACTCGATCTCGAACACCGGGAAGAAGGCCGACAACCATAGTGCTAAATGGGTCATGATGGGCGCCAAGTGTGTCCACCCGCGCTTGGCGCTGCCGACGGAGATGCCCGGTCCGACAAGGGGTGGTCTTGTGCAGAGCTCACTGATGAGCGGGTGTCGTCTGTGTTGGCGCAGATGCAGACCGACCTGAAGCCGCGCAACGTGAAGGCGGCGAAGGTGACAGGGGCCATGCTCCTGAGGGAATTCCTGATGCTGCGCGTCGCCCCTCTTCAGGCACGTGCGCGCCCCTTGTGGAGGCTTGGAGATGAGGAAGACAAGATTCGCCTGAGCCCGAAGGCCCTGCCTGACGATGAGCTGTTTGCAGTTTTGCGCCTCTTCGTCGGGGACAACCAAGAGTACCCGCCGAGCGAATTCGTTCCTTTGTTCCGCCGCGCGGACTGGGAGCAGATCATGGCCGCCCGGCCGACTTTCGACGTGCGTGGGCTGGTGCCGCCGGCGCCCATCGGGGCCTCGGCTACACCGATGCCGGTGGAGCTGTCTTCTGACGAGTCCCGTGGGTAGGAAGATGGGGAGGTGGACTCGGAGGCGACCCCCGAGGGGATGGGGGAGACCTCCCCTTTGAGCAAGGCCGACATCCTCCTCGCCCTGCCAGACGACGCCGAGATCGACGCCCGCCAGGAGGAGGGAGCGCTGCCCGTTATCCCGATGAGGGGCAGGTCATCGCTGGTTTCTCGGGTTGCTGCCTTCGCTTTGACACCGCCTGGAGCTGCCTCCGGCCCTTCTACTGCGCTGTCTTCTGCTCCCGGAGCCCGTGTGCCCACCCCTCAGGCTCCGAAACTTTTGGGTTTTAGGCTCCCCAAGCGGATGGTGGACTATGTCGCGGTGGATCAGTAAGTGCTTCTAGCTTTGTCTTGTTCCTGCTTGTACTTGCTATTTTCTGACGTTCACCCTTGGTTGATCAGGACGATGCCTTCGGCGAAGAAAAGGAAGGAGGATACAGTGGCCGCGCCCCCTTCTGCGGAGAAAGGAGGCGACAGCACTCGCACCTCCCCAGCCCAGTCGCCCTCGCGAGGCCAAGAGGAGCATCATCGGGAGGAGTCAACCCCCGTGGCCCCGCTGGCTCCGGAAGTGCCGGTGCCTGGATCGGCTGATGAGGTCCCAAAGGCTCAAGATCCCTTGATATCCCAGACTCTGGTCACGACGCCGCCCCCTCCTCCTCCTGCGCCTCTGGCCCCAGGTTCTTCTGCTTCCTCTGCGGCCTTGGAGCCCGTCCTTTCGGGGATGGCCCAGCTACGGGAAGATCTCCTGGGCGCGGACCCGCGCCTGGTAGCCGGGCGTCTGGAGCTGGCCTCTGGCTGGCTTCACTCTGACTCGGCGGTTCGGCGTCGCTGAGCCAGGCCGCAGCGGCCTCCGAGAAGGAGAAGCAGGTCGCCGCCAAAGCGGCGGCCGATCGCGAGGCGACACTGAAGGACGCAGAGGCCGCCCGCAACCGCTACCGGGAGCTGGAGGACGAGCTGAAGAGCCTGGGCGACCAGCTCACAGGAGAAGTATGTGGCCGCGAGGCGAAGGAGGAGGATATGAGGGCTAGGGAGGACGCCATCAAGGGCCGTGATGCCGAGCTGGGAGAGCTGGCGAAGGCGCAGGCCGTGGAGCGTAGCCGGCTGGAGGAGTTGGGGCGGGAGGCGAAGGCGAAGGAGGCCGATCTTGACGCCAAGGCGAAGGTTCCTGGCTGACAACCCCATGGCCTTCTCGCTTCTTGAAGAGAGGTCCAACGTGGCGCTGAAGTCACTGTACGAGAAGGGCTTGGAGAAGCCGCTGACCAATGACGAGGATGGCCCTGCTCAGCTGCTTCCCCACTTGGTGAAGGCGCTTGAGGAAGTCGTGGAGGGCATCGGTCCCATGGCTGAGGCAGAGGCTCGTGTCCTTTCTTCAGCTGCACTGACGCGTGTCTTCAGCCATCTGTACCTTTGTGACCCCAATGCTCGTCTTGACGAGCTGCTGGAGCCTGTAGCTGATGAAAACTGCACGGCTGCCGCCGCAGCCGTGAAAGGTCAAGTGGAGGCCCTGCTGAAGAAGTTCCGCGGCTTCGTCCTCGCGCCCTCGACTGGCGATGCCACAGATTCTGCGGCTCCATCTGGTGGTGCAGGTGAAGGCGACGCTACCAAGGGAGGAGCACCTTCTGCGGGTGATGTGGGTGTCCAGGGGTGACTTGCAGCTCCTTTCCTGTTCATTCATGCAGCATGCATCAGGCCTCGTGGAGGCGTTAAACTTTCGTTTGATATTGTGAGAACAATATGTCTTGTAATATTTGCTTTGAGATTTTGCGATTTTTCTTCCTATTTGCTTCGTGTTCTGCGTCAGCAGTGCCCGGCCCCACGCATACCTCAGCCTCCGTTGGGCCGACCGGAAACTAGGACAGACCAAGGAGTGAGGGGCTACGTGACCAGTTAGGCTCCTGAGTCGCGATGCTCTGGAGTCCCCCTTGACGCGCAAACAGCTAATAGGAAGGAGACGCACGGATAGGTTAATGTTCTACGTCGGCAGAGCCCGGCCCGCGCATACCTCAACCGCCGTTGGGCCGACCGGAGACCAGGACGAACCAAGGAGTGAGGGCTGCGTGACCAGTTAGGCTCCTGGGTCGCGATGCTCAGGAGTCCCCCTTGACGTGCAAACAATCTCCATACCTGCCCTCGCCGAGGCACAGCTCGGGAGAGGCATGCGATGACCAGGTCCGAGGAACCTGGCTTGGGTGGCGTGCGCTTGGGCGTGACCCGAGCGCAACCCCCGTGCCCAGCCCCCTCGCACGACTCTCCCAAGGGGAGGCGTTGCGGTGAGGCCGGACACTGAGCTCTGGGCTCCCTGAGGTTGGTACGGCCGTGAGGCTGCCCTCAGTTGTTTATCACCAGTGCAGAGCGTAGTGCTTCCGCTTGTGCACGGGCATAGCCGCTCCTCAGCAGTGTCAACGGCCAGCGCGGAGCATGGTGCTTCCACTTGTGCATGGGACGGGGAATCCCTACTACGGAGAGCCCCTGGGGCATGTACAGCCCCGCCCCAACACGTGGCTTGCACGGCGGGGCTAGACGAGGTGTATCTGGGCACTCGTGAGCCCGCGCGGGACTCACGAGGCCCTACCTCAAGGCAGGTTGCGCCTGGTCTTGGTTCTTGTTCGCTGTGCTGGTCCTGCGAGGTGGTTAGACAACCTGCGCCGAGCGAATCTCCTGAGGTTATCGCGTGAGGGGGCCAAGCACCAACGGCCCCAGGAGGGGACGTGAATGGGGCCGGCCCGCCAGACAGAGCTCAGCCGTTGGATTTATCGACGCTGCAGGGACGGGCCCGATCCCAGACACCGTGCCTGTTGGGGAACGTAGTAATTTCAAAAAAATTCCTACGCACACGCAAGATCATTAACACAACGCGGTTGATGTAGTCGTACGTCTTCACGATCCGACCGATCAAGTACCGAACGTACGGCACCTCGAGTTCAGCACACGTTCAGCTCGATGACGTCCCTCGAACTCCGATCCAGCCGAGTGTTGAGGGAGAGTTTCGTCAGCACGACGGCGTGGTGACGATGATGATGTTCTACCGACGCAGGGCTTCGCCTAAGCTCTGCTACGATATTATCGAGGTGTAATATGGTGGAGGGGGCACCGCACACGGCTAAAATATCGTATATCAATTGTGTGTCCAGAGGTGCCCCCCTGCCCCCGTATATAAAGGAGCAAGGGGGAAGGCCGGCTGGCCCTTGGGGCGCGCCAAAGAGGGGGGAGTCCTCCTCCTAGTAGGAGTAGGACTCCCCTTTCCTAGTCCAACTAGGAAGAGAGAAGGGGGAAGGAAATAGAGGGAGAGGGAGAGGGAAAGAGGGGCCGCGCCCCCTTCCCCTAGTCCAATCTGGACTCCTCATGGGAGGGGGCGCGCCACCTCCTGGGCTGCTGCCCTCTCTCACCCCTCAGGCCCACTAAGGCCCAATACTTCCCCGGGGGGTTCCGGTAACCCCTCCGGCACTCCGGTTTTATCCGAAACTTCTCCGGAACACTTCCGGTGTCCGAATATATTCGTCCAATATATCAATCTTTATGTCTCGACCATTTCGAGACTCCTCGTCATGTCCGTGATCACATCCGGGACTCCGAACAACCTTCGGTACATCAAAACATATACACTCATAATATAACTGTCATCGTAACGTTAAGCGTGCGGACCCTACGGGTTCGAGAACTATGTAGACATGACCGAGACATCTCTCCGGTCAATAACCAATAGCGGAACCTGGATGCTCATATTGGTTCCTACATATTCTACGAAGATCTTTATCGGTCAGACCGCATAACAACATACGTTGTTCCCTTTGTCATCGGTATGTTACTTGCCCGAGATTCGATCGTCGGTATCTCGATACCTAGTTCAATCTCGTTACCGGCAAGTCTCTTTACTCGTTCCGTAATACATCATCCTGCAAACTAACTCATTAGTTACAATGCTTGCAAGGCTTATAGTGATGTGCATTACCGAGTGGGCCCAGAGATACCTCTCCGACAATCGGAGTGACAAATCCTAATCTCGAAATACGCCAACCCAACAAGTACCTTTGGAGACACCTGTAGAGCACCTTTATAATCACCCAGTTATGTTGTGACGTTTGGTAGCACACAAAGTGTTCCTCCGGTAAACGGGAGTTGCATAATCTCATAGTCATAGGAACATGTATAAGTCATGAAGAAAGCAATAGCAACATACTAAACGATCGAGTGCTAAGCTAACGGAATGGGTCAAGTCAATCACGTCATTCTCCTAATGAGGTGATCCCGTTAATCAAATGACAACTCATGTCTATGGCTAGGAAACATAACCATCTTTGATTAACGAGCTAGTCAAGTAGAGGCATACTAGTGACACACTGTTTGTCTATGTATTCACACATGTATTATGTTTCCCGGTTAATACAATTCTAGCATGAATAATAAACATTTATCATGATATAAGGAAATAAATAATACTTTATTATTGCCTCTAGGGCATATTTCCTTCAGTCTCCCACTTGCACTAGAGTCAATAATCTAGATTACACAGTAATGATTCTTACACCCATGGAGTCTTGGTGTTGATCATGTTTTGCTCGTGGAAGAGGCTTAGTCAACGGGTCTGCAACATTCAGATCCGTATGTATCTTGCAAATTTCTATGTCTCCCACCTGGACTAAATCCCGGATGGAATTGAAGCGTCTTTTGATGTGCTTGGTTCTCTTGTGAAATCTGGATTCCTTTGCTAAGGCAATTGCACCAGTATTGTCACAAAAGATTTTCATTGGTCCCGATGCACTAGGTATGACACCTAGATCGGATATGAACTCCTTCATCCAGACTCCTTCATTTGCTGCTTCCGAAGCAGCTATGTACTCCGCTTCACACGTAGATCCCGCCACGACACTTTGCTTAGAACTGCACCAACTGACAGCTCCACCGTTCAATGTAAATACGTATCCGGTTTGCGATTTAGAATCGTCCGGATCAGTGTCAAAGCTTGCATCAACGTAACCACTTACGATGAGCTCTTTGTCACCTCCATAAACGAGAAACATATCCTTAGTCCTTTTCAGGTATTTCAGGATGTTCTTGACCGCTGTCCAGTGATCCACTCCTGGATTACTTTGGTACCTCCCTGCTAAACTTATAGCAAGGCACACATCAGGTCTGGTACACAGCATTGCATACATGATAGAGCCTATGGCTGAAGCATAGGGAACATCTTTCATCTTCTCTCTATCTTCTGCAGTGGTCGGGCATTGAGTCTTACTCAATCTCACACCTTGTAGTACAGGCAAGAACCCTTTCTTTGCTTGATCCATTTTGAACTTCTTCAAAACTTTGTCAAGGTATGTGCTTTGTGAAAGTCCAATTAAGCGTCTTGATCTATCTCTATAGATCTTAATGCCTAATATATATGCAGCTTCACCGAGGTCTTTCATTGAAAAACTCTTATTCAAGTATCCCTTTATGCTATCCAGAAATTCTATATCATTTCCAATCAGCAATATGTCATCCACATATAATATCAGAAATGCTACTGAGCTCCCACTCACTTTCTTGTAAATACAGGCTTCTCCAAAAGTCTGTATAAAACCAAATGCTTTGATCACACTATCAAAGCATTTATTCCAACTCCGAGAGGCTTGCACCAGTCCATAAATGGATCGCTGGAGCTTGCACACTTTGTTAGCTCCCTTTGGATCGACAAAACCTTCCGGTTGCATCATATACAACTCTTCTTCCAGAAATCCATTCAGGAATGCAGTTTTGACATCCATTTGCCAAATTTCATAATCATAAAATGCGGCAATTGCTAACATGATTCGGACAGACTTAAGCATCGCTACGGGTGAGAAGGTCTCATCGTAGTCAATCCCTTGAACTTGTCGAAAACCTTTCGCAACAAGTCGAGCTTTATAGACAGTAACATTACCATCAGCGTCAGTCTTCTTCTTGAAGATCCATTTATTTTCAATGGCTTGCCGACCATCGGGCAAGTCAACCAAAGTCCATACTTTGTTCTCATACATGGATCCCATCTCGGATTTCATGGCTTCAAGCCATTTTGCGGAATCTGGGCTCACCATCGCTTCTTCATAGTTCGTAGGTTCGTCATGGTCTAGTAACATAACCTCCAGAACAGGATTACCGTACCACTCTGGTGCGGATCTTGATCTAGTTGACCTACGAGGTTCAGTAATAACTTGATCTGAAGTTTCATGATCATTATCATTAACTTCCTCTCTCATTGGTGTAGGTGTCGCAGAAACTGATTTCTGTGATGATCTACTTTCCAATAAGGGAGCAGGTACAGTTACCTCATCAAGTTCTACTTTCCTCCCACTCACTTCTTTTGAGAGAAACTCCTTCTCTAGAAAGGATCCATTCTTAGCAACGAATATCTTGCCTTCGGATCTGTGATAGAAGGTGTACCCAGCAGTCTCCTTTGGGTATCCTATGAAGACACATTTCTCCAATTTAGGTTCGAGCTTATCAGGTTGAAGTTTCTTCACATAAGCATCGCAACCCCAAACTTTAAGATATGACAACTTTGGTTTCTTGCCAAACCATAGTTCATAAGGCGTCGTCTCAACGGATTTCGATGGTGTCCTATTTAGAATGAATGCAGCCGTCTCTAAATCATAACCCCAAAACGATAGCGGTAAATCAGTAAGAGACATCATAGATCGCACCATATCTAATAAAGTACGATTACGACGTTCGGACACACCATTACGCTGTGGTGTTCCGGGTGGCGTGAGTTGCGAAACTATTCCGCATTGTTTCAAATGTGGGCCAAACTCGTAACTCAAATATTCTCCTCCACGATCTGATCGTAGAAACTTAATTTTCTTGTTACGATGATTTTCAACTTCACTCTGAAATTCTTTGAACTTTTCAAATGTTTCAGACTTATGTTTCATTAAGTAGATATACCCATATCTGCTCAAATCATCTGTGAAGGTGAGAAAATAACGATATCCGCCACGAGCCTCAATATTCATCGGACCACATACATCTGTATGTATGATTTCCAATAAATCTGTTGCTCTCTCCATAGTTCCAGAGAACGGTGTTTTAGTCATCTTGCCCGTGAGGCACGGTTCGCAAGTACCAAGTGATTCATAATCAAGTGATTCCAAAAGTCCATCAGTATGGAGTTTTTTCATGCGCTTTACACCGATATGACCTAAACGGCAGTGCCACAGATAAGTTGCACCGTCATTATCAACTCTGCATCTTTTGGCTTCGATATTATGAATATGTGTGTCACTACTATCGAGATTCATTAAAAATAGACCACTCTTCAAGGGTGCATGACCATAAAAGATATTATTCATATAAATAGAACAACCATTATTCTCTAATTTAAATGAATAACCGTCTCGCATCAAACAAGATCCAGATATAATGTTCATGCTCAACGCTGGCACCAAATAACAATTATTTAGGTCTAATACTAACCCCGAAGGTAGATGTAGAGGTAGCGTGCCGACGGCGATCACATCGACTTTGGAACCATTTCCCACGCGCATCGTCACCTCGTCCTTAGCCAATCTTCGCTTAATCCGTAGCCCCTGTTTCGAGTTGCAAATATTAGCAACAGAACCAGTATCAAATACCCAGGTGCTACCGCGAGCATTAGTAAGGAACACATCAATAACATGTATATCACATATACCTTTGTTAACCTTGCCATCCTTCTTATCCGCCAAATACTTGGGGCAGTTCCGCTTCCAGTGACCAGTTTGCTTGCAGTAGAAGCACTCAGTTTCAGGCTTAGGTCCAGACTTGGATTTCTTCTCCTGAACAGCAACTTGCTTGTTGTTCTTCTTGAAGTTCCCCTTGTTCTTCCCTTTGCCCTTTTTCTTGAAACTAGTGGTTTTACTGACCATCAACACTTGATGCTCCTTTTTGATTTCTACCTCCGCTGCCTTTAGCATTGCGAAGAGCTCGGGAATTGTCTTATCCATCCCTTGCATGTTATAGTTCATCACGAAGCTCTTGTAGCTTGGTGGCAGTGATTGAAGAATTCTGTCAATGACGCTATCATCCGGAAGATTAACTCCCAGTTGAATCAAGTGATTATTATACCCAGACATTCTGAGTATATGCTCACTAACAGAACTATTCTCTTCCATCTTGCAGCTGTAGAACTTATTGGAGACTTCATATCTCTCAATCCGGGCATTTGCTTGAAATATTAACTTCAACTCCTGGAACATCTCATATGCTCCATGACGTTCAAAACATCGTTGAAGACCCGGTTCTAAGCCGTAAAGCATGGCACACTGAACTATCGAGTAGTCATCAGCTTTGCTCTGCCAGACGTTCATAACTTCTGGTGTTGCTCTTGCAGGAGGCCTGGCACCTAGCGGTGCTTCCAGGACGTAATTCTTCTGTGCAGCAATGAGGATAATCCTCAAGTTACGGACCCAGTCCGTGTAATTGCTACCATCATCTTTCAACTTTGCTTTCTCAAGGAACGCATTAAAATTCAACGGAACAACAGCACGGGCCCATTTATCTACAATTAACATAGACAAGCAAGATACTATCAGGTACTAAGTTCATGATAAATTCAAGTTCAATTAATCATATTACTTAAGAACTCCCACTTAGATAGACATCCCTCTAATCATCTAAGTGATTACGTGATCCAACTCAACTAAACCATGTCCGATCACCACGTGAGATGGAGTAGTTTCAATGGTGAACGTCACTATGTTGATCATATCTACTATATGATTCACGCTCGACCTTTCGGTCTCCGTGTTCCGAGGCCATATCTGCATATGCTAGGCTCGTCAAGTTTAACCTGAGTATTCTGCGTGTGCAACTGTTTTGCACCCGTTGTATTTGAACGTAGAGCCTATCACACCCGATCATCACGTGGTGTCTCAGCACGAAGAACTTTCGCAACGGTGCATACTCAGGGAGAACACTTTTATCTTGAAATTTTAGTGAGAGATCATCTTATAATGCTACCGTCAATCAAAGCAAGATAAGATGCATAAAAGATTAACATCACATGCAATCAATATAAGTGATATGATATGGCCATCATCATCTTGTGCTTGTGATCTCCATCTCCGAAGCACCGTCATGATCACCATCGTCACCGGCGTGACACCTTGATCTCCATCGTAGTATCGTTGTCATCTCGCCAACTATTGCTTTTACGACTATCGCTACCGCTTAGTGATAAAGTAAAACAATTACATGGCTATTGCATTGCATACAATAAAGCGACAACCATATGGCTCCTGCCAGTTGCCGATAACTCGGTTACAAAACATGATCATCTCATACAATAAAATATAGCATCATTTCTTGACCATATCACATCACAACATGCCCTGCAAAAACAAGTTAGACGTCCTCTACTTTGTTGTTGCAATTTTACGTGGCTGCTACGGGCTTAGCAAGAACCGTTCTTACCTACGCATCAAAACCACAACGATAGTTTGTCAAGTTGGTGTTGTTTTAACCTTCGCAAGGACCGGGCGTAGCCACACTCGGTTCAACTAAAGTGAGAGAGACAGACACCCGCCAGTCACCTTTAAGCAACGAGTGCTCGCAACGGTGAAACCAGTCTCGCGTAAGCGTACGCGTAATGTCGGTCCGGGTCGCTTCATCTCACAATACCGCTGAACCAAAGTATGACATGCTGGTAAGCAGTATGACTTATATCGCCCACAAGTCACTTGTGTTCTACTCGTGCATAGCATCAACGCATAAAACCTGGCTCTGATACCACTGTTGGGGAACGTAGTAATTTCAAAAAAATTCCTACGCACACGCAAGATCATGGTGATGCATGGCAACGAGAGGGGAGAGTGTTGGCCACGTACCCTCGTAGACCGAAAGCGGAAGCATTAACACAATGCGGTTGATGTAGTCGCACGTCTTCACGATCCGACCGATCAAGTACCGAACGTACGGCACCTCCGAGTTCAGCACACGTTCAGCTCGATGACGTCCCTCGAACTCCGATCCAGCCGAGTGTTGAGGGAGAGTTTCGTCAGCACGACAGCGTGGTGATGACGATGATGTTCTACCGACGCAGGGCTTCGCCTAAGCTCCAATACGATATTATCGAGGTGTACTATGGTGGAGGGGGGCACCGCACAGGGCTAAAATATCGTATATCAATTGTGTGTCCAGAGGTGCCCCCCTGCCCCCGTATATAAAGGAGCAAGGGGGGAGGCCGGCTGGCCCTTGGGGCGCGCCAAAGAGGGGGGAGTCCTCCTCCTATTAGGAGTAGGACTCCCCTTTCCTAGTCCAACTAGGAAGAGAGAAGGGGGAAGGAAAGAGAGGGAGAGGGAGAGGGAAAGAGGGGCCTCGCCCCCCTCCCCTAGTCCAATTCGGACTCCTCATGGGAGGGGGCGCGCCACCTCCTGGGCTGCTGCCCTCTCTCACCCCTCAGGCCCACTAAGGCCCAATACTTCCCCGGGGGGTTCCGGTAACCCCTCCGGCACACCGGTTTTATCCGAAACTTCTCCGGAACACTTCCGGTATCCGAATATATTCGTCCAATATATCAATCTTTATGTCTCGACCATTTCAAGACTCCACGTCTTGTCCGTGATCACATCCAGGACTCCGAACAACCTTCGGTACATCAAAACATATAAACTCATAATATAACTGTCATCGTAACGTTAAGCATGCGGACCCTACGGGTTCGAGAACTATGTAGACATGACCGAGACACCTCTCCGGTCAATAACCAATAGCGGAACCTAGATGCTCATATTGGTTCCTACATATTCTACGAAGATCTTTATCGGTCAAACCGCATAACAACATACGTTGTTCCCTTTGTCATCGGTATGTTACTTGCCTGAGATTCGATCGTCGGTATCTCGATACCTACTTCAATCTCGTTACCGGAAAGTCTCTTTACTCGTTCCGTAATACATCATCCCACAACTAACTCATTAGTTACAATGCTTGCAAGGCTTATAGTGATGTGCATTACCAAGTGGGCCCAGAGATACCTCTCCGACAATCGGAGTGACAAATCCTAATCTCGAAATACGCCAACCCAACAAGTACCTTTGGAGACACCTATAGAGCACCTTTATAATCACCCAGTTATGTTGTGACGTTTGGTAGCACACAAAGTGTTCCTCCGGTAAACGGGAGTTGCATAATCTCATAGTCATAGGAACATGTATAAGTCATGAAGAAAGCAATAGCAACATACTAAACGATCGAGTGCTAAGCTAACGGAATGGGTCAAGTCAATCACGTCATTCTCCTAATGAGGTGATCCCGTTAATCAAATGACAACTCATGTCTATGGCTAGGAAACATAACCATCTTTGATTAACGAGCTAGTCAAGTAGAGGCATACTAGTGACACACTGTTTGTCTATGTATTCACACATGTATTATGTTTCCCGGTTAATACAACTCTAGCATGAATAATAAACATTTATCATGATATAAGGAAATAAATAATACTTTATTATTGCCTCTAGGGTATATTTCCTTCAGTGCCTAGCCTACTCACGCGAAGGATCCTGAAGAAAGACGGCCGGCGCGCAGCTCCCATGATGGGTGACGATCGAGCATGTAATAGTCATAGATAGATTAAGCATGGGAAGCATACTGGCTTAGGTAAATGCAGGGAAGATACATGCCACTGGGTCAGGCCCGAGCGGCTTGGGGATGATGCAGCCCGAGGGGTGCCCCCAGCAAGGTAAGCTAAAGACATAAGAAAAAGGATACAAGCCACAGGGACGGACCCACGCGGCCTAGGAATGATGCAGCCCGAGGGGCGCTCCCAGCTAAACAAACTTGGAAAATGTCACCTGGTTCTGTCGATGAAGAGATGTCGGGGCAGCTGAAGGTACGCGGCGAAGGAATTGCTCCTCATGAGTCACCGGGGCCCTGAGCCTCGGGAGGCTCCAGGGGTCCGGGCAGTTCCTTGAGGACCGTCTCCATCTTCGCCAGGCCGGCGTAGGGCCTGGTCTCCTGAGCCGCCAGGATGCGTCGCAAGTTGCGCTGATAGGAGGACGGCATGCTCGGCAGGCCAAAACGCATGCGAACGTAGCTGTGCGGTGGACCCTCGCAGCGGCCCATGCGTGAAGGCCAGAAGGGCTCCTGAGATGTGGCCCTGTTGAGCCCTGGGACGTTGATGTAGATGCGCAGCCCGACATCCTCGCCTGGATGGGGAGTTGTGCTTCGTGAGTGGTGGTCGCCGCGCATGGCCCTTGCGTCTTGCAGTTCCTGAGTGGTCTTGGTGATGAACTCCTGAGCGGTGGGTGCTCCTCGCCCTGTGTTCTCCTGAGGGAAACGTGCCGCGAAGCACGCCTCCAAGTGGTGCCCGAGCGCCTCCCTCGTGATGTTGGCAAGGTCAGAAGCCCTCCAGAAGAGAGCCCCGAGCCCTACCCGAGAAGGGCGCCGGGCGCGCCGTCCTATGCAATGGAGGGAGGCACCCCTGGCGCGGGCGCTGATCCTGACGAGGTTCCAGTTGCGACGCCACCCTCCTGAGGTCCTGCACGGCGCATCTGCTTCTTCTTCTTGGGGGTGGCCTCAGCAGGGCACTCGCCCTTGTTGTCGGGGTCGTCGATTGCTGCAGCTTGGAAGGCACACTCTAGGGAGCACACCGAATCTCTTTCTTCACATGGGACCATGATGATTCCACCGCTTCCCGGCATCTTGAGGACATTGTAGCCGTGATGGGTCACCGCCATGAACTTGGCCAGTGCTGGATACCCGAGGATGGCATTGTACGACAGACAGATGTGCGCGACGTTGAAGTCGATGAGTTCGGTGCGGTAGTTCTTGTGTTCTCCGAAGGTGACGGGAAGGCGGACCTGCCCTATCGGAGTGGTGGAACCGTCGGTCACTCCTGAGAAAGGCTTGGTGGGCTAAAGCTGATCATACGGCACTCGGAGGTTGTCGAACGTGTCGACGGATAGGACGTTGAGCCCTGCGCCGCCGTCGATGAGGGTCTTGGTACCTTGCACGTTGCTAATGACTGGGGAGCAGAGCATCGGGAGGGTGCCTGCGGTGGCCGCGCACTTGAGCTGATCCGCCGAACTGAAGTTGATGGCGCACTTGGACCACCTGAGCGGGCGTGTGGCCTCAAGCTTGTGGAGGACTGCATTCACTTCACGAGCAAACTGTTTGAAGATACGCTCCGAGGCTGGGGCCTGAGCTCCGCCTAAGATGCAGGCGATAGCACGTGGCTCCTGGAAGCCCCCAGCCCCTTCATCTTGATGGTGGCCGTCATTCCTTCTTGGTGGTGGCGGCAGTGGAGGAAGGCCTGTGTTACCCTGAGGACGATCCTCACGAGGCTGATCCCTCCAGGCGCCCTCGCGAGGCTGATCCTGCCAGCGGTCCTCACGAGGCCGGTCGCGCCACTCCTGGCGCGGGCCACGGTCGTCTGAGCATCCGCCAACATGTCCTCCTCCTCGGCCGTAGCCTCGATCGTTGCGCTCAGGGCGTCGACCGAAGCGTCCTTCTCGAATGGCTCTGAGCTCTTGACAGTCGCTGGTGTTGTGGGTATGCAGGTTATGGAAGGCGCAGAACGGTCGGCTGTTGTTGGATGACTCGGGCTGATCTCTGCCGCGCTTGGTGTCCGGCTCCGCCGCGAGCACGGCTGCTCCCTTGCGCTTCACGTCCTTGGCCTTGGCTTTCTTCTCCTCCAGGTCCGCAGCCGGGAGCTCAAGGAGGGAGAGGCGCCCTTCCTCAGCTCTTGCGCACTTGGTCGCCAGGTTGAACAGCTCCAGGGATGTGGACAACTCCTCATGGATAGCGAGCTCCTCCTTCATCTTGACGTCACGGACGCCATCGGAGAACGCAGAGATGATGGCCTCGTCCGTGATCTTGGGGATCTTGAGGCGAACGTTGTTGAAGCGCTGGATGTACTTCTGGAGGGTCTCTCCTGGTTGTTGCTTGACACGGCGCAGGTCACCCGCGGCCGGTGGGCGGTCGCGAGTGCCCTGGAAGTTGGCGATGAAGCGGTCGCGCATCTCGTCCCAGGAGGAGATCGAGCCTAGAGACAGGTTCAAGAGCCACGAACGGGCGCCGTCTTTGAGCGCCATAGGGAACCAGTTCGCCATGACTTTCTCGTCGCCGTTGGCCGCCTCGATGCTCAGCTCGTAGAGCTGCTGGAACTCCGCGGGGTCGGGGGTGCCGTCGTAGCTAGGAGGCAGATCTGGCTTGAACTTGCCCGGCCAGGCGACGCTACGCAGCTCGGGGGTGAAGGCGCGGTAGCCGGCCGTGGTCACCGGGGGCCGTCTTGGAGGTGGAGCTTGGTCTTGGCGCCCACGCGCCGCTACGGCAAGCGGCACGGGGCCCTGCCGCAGTAGACGATCCTGGCACGGTGGTCCGGGGAGTGGCGGAGCGTTCTCTTGCAGTCGAGGGACTTCTTGACAACTTCTTTCTTCACGCATAGGCGCCGGACGCGGTGGGTCACGCCGTGGAGCCGCACGCCTTTGCGCCAGGGCGCCGTCTTGGTGCAGAGGTGTTGGAGGTGCTCCGTGAGCTACGTCGCCTGTAGCTGGCGGAGGGCGAGTCAGTGAGAGAGATGGCGCAGGGGAGCCCCCTGCGGCGCTGACAAGCTCGGCGATGCAGTCGAGCCAGTCCTCGTAGAGGTCATCGACCGGACGGTAGCGCAGGAGCTCGTGCTCCATGAGGAGCGCGACCCGTGCGTCCATGGGGGCGCGACGAGCGTGAGATGACGAACCAGCGGGAGTCGGCGATGGAGTGGCAGTGCGGCCGTCCTGTCGCACTGAGGGGTGCAACGAGGATGCTTGCTGCTCGTTCCCCGCCGGGCCGGTGGCGGCGTTGGTGGTAGGCGACGAAGAGCGACAGGGTGGCCCGCTGATAGGGGTCGTCTGAGCAACGCGGGTGGCGAGGGCAGCCCGGCGCTCGGCGCGGGCTCGGCGTGCGTCCGCCATGGAGACGATGAAGCGACGTGACGCGGAGCGACGGAAGGGAAGCTTCGGCGCACCCCTACCTGGCGCGCCAAATGTCGGATCACGGGTTCTGGAAAAACCCTTAAGGTTCGAACTCTGTGGTGCGCGCGAAGTTCTTTCCTTCCTACCGATCCACGCCCTAGCTTGCTAAGATCTCACGGACGAACTGAACGAACTCACAACACAAGAGACATAAGCTTTATACTGGTTCGGGCCACCATTGTGGTGTAATACCCTACTCCAGTGTGGTGATGTGGATTGCCTCTTGGGCTGATAATGAACAGTACAAGGGGGAAGAACAGCCTCCTGAGGTTGAGGTGTTCTTGTGCTTGGTGTGTGGCTAAGGATCAGCTAAAGATCAGATGCCTCCGAATGAGTCCGGATCTAGGTGAGATGTCCTCTACGGTGGTGGCTAGTTCTACTTATATAGACCCTGGTCCTCTCCCCAAACATTGAGCGGGAAGGGAGCCAACAACGGCCAATTTGAAAGGGGACAACTAGTACAGCTTATCCTGACAAAAGCGGTCTTCGCCTGCAAAAGGCTCTGGTGGTGACGCCGCCTTGGGCTCCATGGTGACCTCCGTCTTGCTGTCCGGCTGGTCTTGGTCTCGTTGGACCGATATGGTAACCTTTGCCTGACACTTCGGTACTCCGCGACTGCGCTTGCTTCCTTAGTACCAAAGGGGAAACAAGGACACTGCGCGCGCTGGCGCCCGCCTGATCTTGATCGTCATGGCTCACATCACGAGAACCTCGCGCGCTTTGGCCTGCCTTGATCTCTCCGCTCCTCGCGAGACAACTTGGCGAGGCCGCTCCTGAGGAGGTCTTGTGTCATCCGCCTCGCGAGGCTTGGCCCCTCGCGAGGGTCTTGAATGCCTTGTTGATGAAGATGGACCGTACGGGCCCACGCGCAGAGCCACGCCATGGGCCGCAGGCAGGCAAGTCTGGGGACCCCCGTTCCCAGAACGCCGACAGATAGTTGTGGTTCCTTTTGGTGGAAAGATATTTGTAAACTGATGGATCATTTCAGGAACACAACTTTGGTACAAATCAATTCTGGGAACTCAACTTTGTTCTGGTCTGATAAATGGAAGATTGGTGACTCAGTGGCCCTCTTACAAACAAGATTTCCAAGGCTCTTTTCCTATGTGAAAGATCCCTGGCTTACAGTCTCTGAAGCTTTCCAATCTCAGGATATCACCCAGATGTTTTACCTACCTTTGTCTGCAGAGGTATACCAGGAATATATGACAGTGCAGAATCTGATGGCAAACTACAGTAGGGAAGTGGATGCAAATGACATTTGGTACTGGCAGGGGATGTGTCATGCTTTCAAGCCCAAGTTGTTCTATTCTTTCATGCATTCCAACGTGTCTTTCAATCCTCTCCTTTTGTGGATAGGGAAATCATCCTGCACAATGAAAATAAAAGTGTTTGCCTGGATGTTAATTATGGATAGGCTTAACACTAAAGACATTGTTGAAAGAAGCCACTGGCATTTGGATGATGGGGTAAATTGTGTGCTTTGTCCTTTGCTGACACGTGGGACCAGGGATCACTTATTCTTCCAATGTAATTTCAGTGTGAGAATTTGGACTTACCTCCAAATCCCCTGCCCCCTGGGGATGACATGTCCTCTGTTGTGATGCAAGCTCGGCAAGACTTTGCAAACCTTTCTTTACTGACGTTGTCTTTGTTGCTTGCTGGAACATTTGGATAATCAAGAATGCAAGGGTGCTTAGGCATGAGAGACAGAGTTTTAATAGATGGAGGAGTGCTTTGATCCATGATATCACACACCTGCAACACAGAGTCAAGCATAGATATAAAGAGGAACTGTTAAGTTGGATTTCATTTCTACCTCCCTGAGGTTTTGTATGCTAGCTACATAGTTTCTGTTTTCTTTCTTCCCTTTTGATTACCTCTTGTAATCCATGTACATTGTATTTGCATTATGAATAAATTATGATTGCTGTGGGGGTTTTTCCCCTTTGCTTTACCAATTAATGAAGAAGTCTGACAGGTTCGAGTGGACTCCCGAAGCGTTGGCTGCGTTCCAGGAACTTAAAGCCTTGCTTTCCACCCAGCCGGTGCTAGCTGCTCCGAGCAGCAAGGAGCCTTTTCTCTTATACATCGCGTCCACGAGCCAAGTTGTTAGCACGGTCCTCACTATGGAACGGGAAGAACAAGGCAAAGCCTTCAAGCTCCAACGACTGCGCTTGCTTCCTTAGTACCAAAGGGGAAACAAGGACACTGCGCGCGCTGGCGCCCGCCTGGCGCCCGCCTGATCTTGATCGTCATGGCTCACATCACGAGAACCTCGCGAGCTTTGCTCTGCCTTGATCTCTCCGCTCCTCGCGAGACAACCTGGCGAGGCCGCTCCTAAGGAGGTCTTGTGTCGTCCGCCTCACGAGGCTTGGCCCCTCGCGAGGGTCTTGAATGCCTTGTTTATGAAGATGTGTCGTACGGGCCCACGCGCATAGCCACGCCATGGGCCGCAGGCAGGCAAGTCTGGGGACCCCCGTTCCCAGAACGCCGACAGATAGTTGTGGTTCCTTTTGGTGGAAAGATATTTGTAAACTGATGGATCATTTCAGGAACACAACTTTGGTACAAATCAATTCTGGGAACTCAACTTTGTTCTGGTCTGATAAATGGAAGATTGGTGACTCAGTGGCCCTCTTACAAACAAGATTTCCATGGCTCTTTTCCTATGTGAAAGATCCCTGGCTTACAGTCTCTAAGGCTTTCCAATCTCAGGATATCACCCAGATGTTTTACCTACCTTTGTCTGCACAGGCATACCAGGAATATATGACAGTGCAGAATCTGATGGCAAACTGCAGTAGGGAAGTGGATGCAAATGACATTTGGTACTGGCAGGGGACGTGTCATGCTTTCAAGCCCAAGTTGTTCTATTCTTTCATGCATTCCAACGTGTCTTTCAATCCTCTCCTTTAATGGATATGGAAATCATCCTGCACAATGAAAATAAAAGTGTTTGCCTGGATGTTAATTATGGATAGGCTTAACACTAAAGACATGGTTGAAAGAAGCCACTGGCATTTGGATGATGGGGTAAATTGTGTGCTTTGTCCTTTGCTGACACGTGGGACCAGGGATCACTTATTCTTCCAATGTAATTTCAGTGTGAGAATTTGGACTTACCTCCGAATCTCCTGCCCCCTTGGGGATGACATGTCCTCTGTTGTGATGCAAGCTAGGCAAGACTTTGCGAACCTTTCTTTACTGAGGTTGTCTTTGCTGCTTGCTGGAACATTTGGATAATCAAGAATGCAAGGGTGCTTAGGCATGAGAGACAGAGTTTTAATAGATGGAGGAGTGCTTTGATCCATGATATCACACACATGCAACACAGAGTCAAGCATAGATATAAAGAGGAACTGTTAAGTTGGATTTCATTTGTACCTCCCTGAGGTTTTGTATGCTAGCTACTTAGTTTCTGTTTTCTTTCTTCCCTTTTGATTACCTCTTGTAATCCATGTACATTGTATATTTGCATTATGAATAAATTGTGATTGCTGTGGGGGTTTTTCCCCTTTGCTTTACCAATTAATGAAGAAGTCTGACAGGTTCGAGTGGACTCCCGAAGCATTGGCTGCGTTCCAGGAACTTAAAGCCTTGCTTTCCACCCAGCCGGTGCTAGCTGCTCCGAGCAGCAAGGAGCCTTTTCTCTTATACATCGCGTCCACGAGCCAAGTTGTTAGCACGGTCCTCACTATGGAACGGGAAGAACAAGACAAAGCGTTCAAGCTCCAATGACTGCGCTTGCTTCCTTAGTACCAAAGGGGAAACAAGGACACTGCGCGCGCTGGCGCCCGCCGGGCTCCCGCCTGATCTTGATCGTCATGGCTCACATCACGAGAACCTCGCGAGCTTTGCCCTGCCTTGATCTCTCCGCTGCTCGCGAGACAACCTGCCGAGGCCGCTCCTGAGGAGGTCTTGTGTCGTCCGCCTCGCGAGGCTTGGCCCCTCGCGAGGGTCTTGAATGCCTTGTTGATGAAGATGCGCCGTACGGGCCCACGCGCAGAGCCACGCCATGGGCCGCAGGCAAGCAAGTCTGGGGACCCCCGTTCCCAGAACGCCGACAGATAGTTGTGGTTCCTTTTGGTGGAAAGATATTTGTAAACTGATGGATCATTTCAGGAACACAACTTTGGTACAAATCAATTCTGGGAACTCAACTTTGTTCTGTTCTGATAAATGGCAGATTGGTGACTCAGTGGCCCTCCTACAAACAAGATTTCCAAGGCTCTTTTCCTATGTGAAAGATCCCTGGCTTACAGTCTCTGAAGCTTTCCAATCTCAGGATATCACCCAGATGTTTTACCTACCTTTGTCTACACAGGCATACCAGGAATATATGACAGTGCAGAATCTGATGGCAAACTGCAGTAGGGAAGTGGATGCAAATGACATTTGGTACTGGCAGGGAACGTGTCATGCTTTCAAGCCCAAGTTGTTCTATTCTTTCATGCATTCCAACGTGTCTTTCAATCCTCTCCTTTTGTGGATATGGAAATCATCCTGGACAATGAAAATAAAAGTGTTTGCCTGGATGTTAATTATGGATAGGCTTAACACTAAAGACATGGTTGAAAGAAGCCACTGGCATTTGGATGATGGGGTAAATTGTGTGCTTTGTCCTTTGCTGACACATGGGACCAGGGATCACTTATTCTTCCAATGTAATTTCAGTGTGAGAATTTGTACTTACTTCCAAATATCCTAGCCCCCTGGGGATGACATGTCCTCCGTTGTGATGCAAGCTAGGCAAGACTTTGCAAACCTTTCTTTACTGAGGTTTTCTTTGTTGCTTGCTGGAACATTTGGATAATCAAGAATGCAAGGGTGTTTAGGCATGAGAGACAGAGTTTTAATAGATGGAGGAGTGCTTTGATCCATGATATCACACACATGCAACACAGAGTCAAGCATAGATATAAAGAGGAACTGTTAAGTTGGATTTCATTTCTACCTCCCTAAGGTTTTGTATGCTAGCTACTTAGTTTCTGTTTTCTTTCTTCCCTTTTGATTACCTCTTGTAATCCATGTACATTGTATATTTGCATTATGAACAAATTATGATTGATGTGGTGGTTTTCCCCTTTGCTTTACCAATTAATGAAGAAGTCTGACAGGTTCGAGTGGACTCCCGAAGCGTTGGCTGCGTTCCAGGAACTTAAAGCCTTGCTTTCCACCCAGCCGGTGCTAGCTGCTCCGAGCAGCAAGGAGCCTTCTCTCTTATACATCGCATCCACGAGCCAAGTTGTTAGCACGGTCCTCACTATGGAACGGGAAGAACAAGACAAAGCCTTCAAGCTCCAATGACTGCGCTTGCTTCCTTAGTACCAAAGGGGAAACTAGGACACTGCGCGCGCTGGCGCCCGCCGGGCGCCCGCCTGATCTTGATCATCATGGCTCACATCACGAGAACCTCGCGAGCTTTGCCCTGCCTTGATCTCTCCGCTCCTCGCGAGACAACCTGGCGAGGCCGCTCCTGAGGAGGTCTTGTGTCGTCCGCCTCGCGAGGCTTCGCCCCTCGCGAGGGTCTTGAATGCCTTGTTGATGAAGATGGGCCGTGTGGGCCCACGCACAGAGCCAGGCCATGGGCCGCAGGCAAGCAAGTCTGGGGACCCCCGTTCCCAGAACGCCGACAGATAGTTGTGGTTCCTTTTGGTGGAAAGATATTTGTAAACTGATGGATCATTTCAGGAACACAACTTTGGTACAAATCAATTCTAGGAACTCAACTTTGTTCTGGTCTGATAAATGGAAGATTGGTGACTCAGTGGCTCTCTTACAAACAAGATTTCCAAGGCTCTTTTCCTATGTGAAAGATCCCTGGCTTACAGTCTCTGAAGCTTTCCAATCTCAGGATATCACCCAGATGTTTTACCTACCTTTGTCTGCACAGGCATACCAGGAATATATGACAGTGCAAAATCTGATGGCAAACTGCAGTAGGGAAGTGGATGCAAATGACATTTGGTACTGGCAGGGGACGTGTCATGCTTTCAAGCCCAAGTTGTTCTATTCTTTCATGCATTCCAACGTGTCTTTCAATCCTCTCCTTTGGTGGATATGGAAATCATCCTGTACAATGAAAATAAAAGTGTTTGCCTGGATGTTAATTATGGATAGGCTTAACACTAAAGACATGGTTGAAAGAAGCCATCGGCATTTGGATGATGGGGTAAATTGTGTGCTTTGTCCTTTGCTGACACGTGGGACCAGGGATCACTTATTCTTCCAATGTAATTTCATTGTGAGAATTTGGACTTACCTCCAAATCTCCTAGCCCCCTGGGGATGACATGTCCTCTGTTGTGATGCAAGCTAGGCAAGACTTTGCAAACCTTTCTTTACTGAGGTTGTCTTTGTTGCTTGCAGGAACATTTGGATAATCAACAATGCAAGGGTGTTTAGGCATGAGAGACAGAGTTTTAATAGATGGAGGAGTGATTTGATCCATGATGTCACACACATGCAACACAGAGTCAAGCATAGATATAAAGAGGAACTCTTAAGTTGGATTTCATTTCTACCTCCCTGAGGTTTTGTATGCTAGCTACTTAGTTTCTGTTTTCTTTCTTCCCTTTTGATTACCTCTTGTAATCCATGTACATTGTATATTTGCATTATGAATAAATTATGATTGCTATGGGGGTTTTTCCCTACAGTCACCATTCAAAAGAAAGGCCCTGCCGCTTTACCAATTAATGAAGAAGTCTGACAGGTTCGAGTGGACTCCCGAAGCGTTGGCTGCATTTCAGGAACTTAAAGCCTTGCTTTCCACCCAGCCGGTGCTAGCTGCTCCGAGCAGCAAGGAGCCTTTTCTCTTATACATCGTGTCCACGAGCCAAGTTGTTAGCACGGTCCTCACTATGGAACGGGAAGAACAAGACAAAGCCTTCAAGCTCTAACGACCGGTCTACTACATCTCTGGAGTCCTGATGCCTTCCAAGCAAAGGTATCCGCATTATCAAAAGCTAGTATACGGAATCTATCTTACTACAAAAATAGTTGCACATTATTTTCAAGAACTCTAGGTCACGGTGATAAGTGACGCCCCATTATCTGAGATCATGAACAGCGGAGTTGCCACTGGCTGAGTGGCTAAGTGGGCCATCGTGCTCCTCCTGTTGGACATCAAGTTTGAAGACAAGAAGGCCATCAAGTCGCAAGCCCTGGTAGATTTCCTTGCAGAGTGGATTGAGCAAGAGCAACCTGTTCCGAGTGTTCCCGAACACTCGATGATGTTTTTCGACGGCTCCATGATGCTCCACGGCTCCGGGGTGGAGTGATCTTGGTGTACCCTAAAGGCGATCGACTCAGTTATGTGCTTCAGATTCACTTCGACTGCTCCAACAACGAAGCCGAATAGGAATCTCTCCTGTATGGGCTGCGGATGGCAATTTCTCTGGGAATTCGCCGACTGATGGTCTATGGCCATTCAGATCTAGTGGTGAATCAAGTCATGAAGGAATGGGATATCCGTAGTCCGGCGATGACTAGCTACAGCAACGCCGTCAGAAAAGTAGAAAAACACTTTGAAGGGCTGGAGCTCCATCATGTGCCGCGACTCTAGAACCAAGCAGCTGACGACCTGGCCAATATGGGCTCCACCCAGAAGACGGTGCCCAAGAATGTGTTTATCGAACACTTACACTCGCCCACAATCAAGGAAGATCCTTTTGTGGAGGACCCCCGCAACCAGTCGGTCCTTCCAATCCGACTGACGTAGACATTCCTTCAATAATTGATCTGGTTCAAGAGATCCTTGTCATCACTCCTGAGTGGACTGAGCCGTACCGGGCATACCTACTCTGGCAGGAACTCCCAGAAGATGAGGATGAAGCTCGATAGATCGTTCATCGATCCAAGGCTTTCACTATCAATGGATACCTACTGTACAAGAAGAGCACGACTGGAGTCACTCAGGGATGCATATCACCGAAGGAAGGGCAATGCATTCTACAAGAGATTCACTCGGAAACCTTTGGTCACCGTGCATCCTCTCGGACCATGGTTTTTTTGACCTTCCGTGATGATACGTGTTTGTCACAATAGGTCACGTTTTCTGTCATGCATGTACATCGATGACAGTTTTATGACAGAATCAAGATAGTCATACTTGTGCTGTCGTAGAAGTGTTCCATGACAATACTCAAATTTTCATCATGGAAGTGTCCACTTCCATGACGATAAATTGCGTGTCATGGAAGTGTTTTCGTCAAGGGTAACCGACACGTGGCATCCACCGTAACGGGTCGCCGTTAAGCTATCGGGTCCGATTTTGGATCCGGTAACCCGTTAACAGCAACGACCAATGGCGATTTTCCATGTGTAAAATTCTCATTGGCCAAAAGAACCACGTGTCAACTCCGCGTTGGGATAGATGTCATCCAGCGATTGGACGGGACACGCCAAGGATACGGTGACATGTGGATTAGCCCAACAGTGGCCCATTCAGGTAAAAAGGCCGGCCAGTTTGACTTGGTCAAAAGGTGGCGGGTTGGCCAATGGGAAGCCTGTTAACGCCCTTTTCGCATATAGCCCATTTACAGCCCGCTAACTCACGACCCATTATGGCCTATCCGAATTTGGCCCAGTAGCATCATCTGGGCCGTCCAATATGATTCCAGCCCGTTGTAACTTCCGTCCCATGTATGGCCCATGATTCTATCGGCCCATATGAGGCCCTTTGAACTCTCGGCCCTTTAAAGGCCCGAGGTGAAACAGGCACATAATGAACTGTTTATCGCTTTACACCCATTGATGGCCTGCTATTCCATTGGGATGTTTCCAGCCAAAATTTTATTTCGGTCTTCTAAGGGCCCATTTGTTCTTGGGGTCATTTCCAGCCTTCGATTACTTACGGTCCGTTACTAGCCTATTCCGCTTGTGGGCTAAATCCAGCCCGTGGTTATAGTTGGCCCATTTGTGGCCCGTTAATCTGTTGGGTTGTTTTCATAACGTCATCAAATGAGGTCATATTAGGGGCCCGTTATGCTCGGGCCATAAACTGACGATTTCCACTCTAGCCCGTTTACGGCCCATATTGCAGTCCTTTTATTGGTCCACGAATAGTATGGCCCATGTTTGGCCAATCGATCGTGCGGCCCATAGAAGGTCCATTGATTTTACGACCTGTAAAAGGCCCATGGATCCTACGGCCTGTATGAGGCCCATGGTCACTACCGCAGTACCAGGACCATGGTTACAACGTTCCGTTTGTTTCCCATGGTTATTGTGGCCTAGTTTAAAAAAAAATTTATTGTGGCCACTAGCAAACGCGGAAAAATAACTGCAGTAACTACAACCAAACAAATAAACAAGAGAATAAGGAAAAATAAGCAAGCAACTTACGCTAGGCTATTACGGCTATTACACATATTACATCCATTGGGCATCAAAGTTCACCACTAGTGCGAATATGGGGAACAAAGCAGCATATTACATACACTGGGCATCTAAATTGGCCACCAGTGCGAATAAACGCGGCAGCAAAACAAGTCCATAACTGAAAACCACTTCATAAGAGCTTAAGAAATGATATCCTGGATACCCACCATGCTCACAAGATGCTTGGAAAGTTTATTAGCTTTCTCTTGTTTGGCGCTTAAATCCTCCAGTGCTTGCTGTTGCACCGGAAAGTATGTATTTGAATTCTGCAGGGACTTCCTCAATCCTTCGGCTTCGTGTCGTAGCACATCTGATCGATGTCTTTCAACTAGAAGTCGAGACTCAAGAAGTCGAACTGATTCAGGCAGAGAGTTTGAAGAGCTAGTGCCAGCAGTAGTGGCCAGTTACTCGAACACTACATCAAGACAGGACTTTTGGGTTCCCTCACTGTCGTCAAGATAGTTTTTATCAGCTTTCTTGGAGACCAACAGGGATGTCTCACTATCTTGAACCTTATATGCATTACTTCCTTTACCACTGCATAACGGGGTACTGTTCTCCAATATTTTGTCCGCATTCTAAAAGAGAAACAAGCAGACATATCACAGGTTTACCATGTTGTATATGAAACTCATTTTGGTAAACCAGTTTAGCAGTAAGGTGGATTGGATAACATCATGAAACAAACATATATCTATGTACAATGGTCACTGTATGGTCTATATCATTCTAGTGTATGTTGCCAAATCAAGATAGAGACAATTCAAATCATATCTGTTGAAGACAAAGCAGCATAGATAGAATATAAGTGCGGGAAACCACACAGCATGACATGAGAACATAACTGTTTATTCAATTGAAACTGAAATCAACATAGAGCATGTTACAACAGCAAACCAGTAAAGAAACAGGTTTAAAACATACCTGTTGCACCATTGGATTTTCAATTGCATCCTTCAAATTTGAAATTAGTTGGTATGAGTAAATACAGTGATGCAAGAGCAAAGGAGTATGAACCATAGCTACAGAACCTGACCTGAGAATAATTCTTCTTTTGCTTTAAGAATTGGCTTGGGGTTCGGAGTGGTGGTCCTCGTGCTTTGGGCACTGCAGTTGCCTTACTAACCGCTTGTGTTTGGGTGCTCTGTGGTGGAGACGATGCTGTGTCAACTGGAACTGGGTTACTATCTGCTGGGGTTGGGGTTAGAAGAGGTGTAGCTGGTTGTCTGTTGAACTGGGAAGGGGTACAATCTGCAAGAGTCTGGGTTATGTGCGGTGGGGCTAGTTCTTGGGCAAGTACAACCATGGTTCTATCTGCAACGACGGGTAGCACTATCTTTTTCTGAAGACCGTGTTTTTACTCCCTTAGATATTGCCATCACCCCCTCCAATTCAAATGGCTGATAGACCAGAAAAGTAATTGAATGTACAGACATTGCATGATAGACACGTGCAATAGATAGTGGGGAATAAAAGAGGGCATGAAATAATTCACTTTTATGTTGTCTAATCAAATAGCAAAGCATGACACAATTTCAAATATATGATGGCTAACTAAACAGGATAGCATGACACAATTTCACATCTATGATGGCTAACTAAACATGGTAGAATGACATAATTCAAAATATGATGACTATGTAAACAGGATGACATGATATAACTATATGATGTGTCTATTAAAGTGGCTGGTGTCGGTGTCAAAACCGGCGAATCTCGGGTAGGGGGTCCCGAACTGTGCGTCTAAGGTCGATGGTAACAGGAGACAGGGGACACGATGTTTACCCGGGTTTGGGCCCTCTCTATGGAGGTAATACCCTACTTCCTGCTTGATTGATCTTGATGAATATGAGTATTACAAGAGTTGATCTACCACGAGATCATAATGGCTAAACCCTAGAGGCCTAGCCTGTATGAGTATGGTAATGAGTATGTCTGTCCTATCCGGACTATGCCCTCCGGTTTATATAGACACCGGAGGGATCTAGGGTTACATAGAGTCGGTTACATAAGAAGGAATCTTCATAGTTGATCGCCAAGCTTGCCTTCCACACCAAGGAGAGTCCAATTCGGACACGGGTGCAGTCTTCGGCCTTTGCGTCTTAAGAGCCCATCAGTTCAGCCCATGGATAACGGGCCGGACGCCTGAGGACCCCTTAGTCCAGGACTCCCTCAGTAGCCCCTGAACCTGGCTTCAATGACGAGGAGTCCGGCACGCAGATTGTCTTCGGCATTGCAAGGCGGGTTCCCCTTTCCGAACTCCAAGGTAATCTTCAGATATAATGATTGTATCCGGACTTGTTATACACAGCTCCAGAGGATATAATATTTCACGAGTTTGATCTGCTGACAAAATTTTGGTAAGACGATGTCATGCTTGCTCGGCCATTATTTTCGAACCGTTTTGGCTGGCCCGCCGTAAGTTTGGAGACGTGGTTCTATTGACACGTCTTATCCAAGCGGAGATCGTGTCCCTCTTTTAAGGGATTCTTAACAACCCGGACGTGGGTAACCCAACCGTCACTCGGGCACAACTCCTCGGGAATAGGCAAGTTTTGAGGCCCAGGAGGAGACGTTCGATATTTGCGGCCTTTATATAGGGGTATAGACCCATCTTTTTCTTTCACGCTTGCTTCTTCCTCAACCTCTGCTACCTCGAGTTCCAACACCCGGGTTTCAACTGCCACAAGCTCCAATCATGTCCGGATCCAATCGTAAAGGCCGATGGGTGGCTTATTCTGTCACAGAGGGAGATATCACACAGCTTGGGGCGGCGAGGTACTTGACCGCAGAAATCCTTCATCGGCTTCCTGCAGAGGGGTAGGTTATTCAGACCCCCAGATCCGGCGAGAGGGTCGTGTTCGTGTCCCACTTCCTCCGTGGGTTAGGGTTCACACTTAACCCCTTCGTCCGAGGGCTCATGTTCTATTATGGGCTAGATTTTCACGATCTGGCCCCAGACTCTATTGTTCTTATCTCGGCGTTTATCGTTACGTGCGAAGCCTTCCTCCGAACACCTCCGCACTTCGGCTTGTGGCTCAAGACCTTCAAGGTAGAGCCGCGAGTGACAGAGGGGGAGCAGGCAGAGTGCGGTGGCGCCGTAGTGAGCAAGCTTGCTAGCGCTGTTTGGCTGAACAGATCCTTTGCCAAGTCTTCCGATATGTGGCAGCAGGGGTGGTTCTACATCACCGAGCCCCGTGGCTCCAAGTAGGCAGTTGCGCCCGCATTTCGATCCAGCCCCCCAATTCGGATTGCATCGTGGATTAATAAGGGGTTGGACTGGGGATCAACGGACGAGGTGCAGACTTTGCAAAGTCGCATCCGAAACCTCATTGAGAGGGACATCAACATCGTCAACGTTGTTCAAGTAATGCTGGTCCGCCGGACCCTGCCGTGCCAGCGAGGGCCACTCCGCATGTGGGAGTTCAATCCAAAAGGGCAATGGACTCTTCAGCACTTCTTCGGCACTACGCACGAAGGAATGTGGAGGTTATTGTTCAGGAAACGAAGGCAATGGCCGGACACCACCGAAGATGTCGGCCTAGATTGTAACCATCTGGATACCCCGGTAAGTACCCGTTTGCCGAATACCTTATAATCAGATACCCCGTGGCAAGATACCGACTGTATCATCCTTTTTTCAGGGCTGGATAAAGAAGTGGAACGGATTAGGTGTCCGGCTCCCCTTCCCGAAGACTCAACTACTCCTGTGCTAATAAGGATGCTGGCCTCGGCACCATGCTAGGCGCCGGTAAGGGAGGGTAAAGAGGAGAGTGAGAAAGTCCAAGACGACCTTGGTTCTGGAGGTAAGTCGGACACTGAGTCCGGAGAAATTGACCTTTCCTCGCCTGAAGACAGAGGCGGAAAAGGATCCAGTATCCCTTCTCCTAGTAAGAGGAAAAGGGCCGCCTCCAAAGATTGGGAGGGGCGGTCTTCTAAGAGGGGAAGATGCCACCGTCGAGCGGCTTGGGTTTGGAAAGAAATGCCATTGAACAGCTCCAACAAGGGGACAAGCCTCGGCCAAACCGTAAGTGAATCCGGAGTACTTTGATAGCGTCCCACTCCGTCGCTATCGCCAAAGATATACGTGACGCGTTCATGCATTTTTACAGGTCGGCACAGAGTTTTTCTGGGCAATCCTCTTCTTCGGGAAGTCTCCTCCCAGAGATGATGGAGAGAGAGACGCCTCCTCCAACCTCCTCGACCAATAAGGCGGATGACTCTGAAGTGTCATCGCAGAGGGTCCCGGTTAGTCAACAGGTTACGCCGGGGAAAAAAGAGGTAGTACCCGAAGGTGGATCTCCAACCATCCGGGATTCTGGGGCTGATTATAACAAAGGCCCCGGACTGCCTGGCTCGTAGCCAACAGTGATTCTGGAGATGGGTGAACAGATTCCTTCAAAGGATGGTCATCCTTCTAGAGCGGCTTCCGAAGACCAAGAGACTCCGGATATATTGCGGGACATGTTGCGAAAAGTATCTGTTTCGGGAGAGTAGCGTACCTTGATGGGTATAGTGGTTGAGAAGATTTTGTCCGCGAAAAGAGGTTTGAATGAAGCCTTCATGAGCCTGCTAAAAGGCTTTGAAGTTTGTGATCAAATATATTTTATTTGCAAAGATGTGCCTGTGTATAGGTAGTTACTCGGGTTGGCTTCCACTGGGAAGCAACCGGAGGATCGAAAAATGATCGTTTGAGGACTAACCTGATGACCTTGAACACAAGCTGCTTCCCCCTTGGCCACTTCCCGGACTATGGAGATTGCCGAGCTGCAGCGGAAGATTGATGTGGTAGGGGATGATCTTGCATTAATCAATATGCGTCTTGACGAGTCGCAAGGTATGTATTCGGGGCAATCCCCCTACATTTTGGTGTTATAAGCATGATGCTGAGATTTAGATGCTGGAATGTGCATGGTTGCAGATGGTGCTGCCGTTGTTGAAGCACTTCGAGCGGAGCTGGCCCGGGCCAAGGAGCAGGCCCGGCATAGCAATGCTGCTGCCGAAAAGGCATCAGCTGAGCTAAAAGCCGAACAAGCTACACGGCGACAAGATGGGGAGAAAATATCCACGATGGCACTCGAACTGGAAAATGACACTCGCCGCTGTGAATTTCTGGAGAAGGAGAATAAAGCCTTAACGGCTGAACTGGAAAAGGCCTTACAATAGGCGAGGGAAGTGCGATCGGAATCCAGAGCAGCCCGTGAGGAGGTTCGGCAGGCCAGGGAGATTGCGGCTGGAAAGCCCTTTCTGCTGCAAACTAAGTTCAGTGACCCGAACTATGCTCAACTTAACCAAGTGTGGAGTTCTCCGGACGAGTTCTTAGACTTGCCGAAGAGTTCTTCCGATGCGGCGCAGTATTACCAAGCGCGAGATGGGTATGCAACGGAGAAGCTTTTTTGGTCGCAGTTTGGCGCATCAAAACGCCCTCTGTTGCTCAATGAACAGATGTCCCAATGGGCCGAACTTCATAGGATATCCGGCGCTGCCATGAAGGATGTCATAATCCGGTTGTGGCCAACCGAGCCTGTTCCGAATAGTTATTTCAGTTTGGTGCAGAGGCTTCTTGACGCGGTGCCGCGTATCGACATTGTGAAGCGGTCGACGTGCATTGAGGGTGCACGGATGGCTTTTGCCCGAGTCAAGACATTCTGGGGGAAGATGAAGGCCATCGATGTTGCGACGAAGAGTCCACCCAAAGGCAAGGACCGTCCGGAATCGGAGCATTATTTTGAAGACGTCCTAGAGGCCGCCCGCTTGATAGAGGGTCGGTGCTCGAAAGACATAATGTTCGAGTGAGGTGTATCAGAATTGTAGAAGACAATTTAATAGTTAATCTATTTTCAAGTTTTTGCTCGAAAGCTAGAATTCCTCCTGTGCGGCCGTGTTAATATAATCTAAAAGTTTTCCAGTCGTCGGCTTCAGCCCCATCATAGGAACTAAGGGGGTGTTTGGAAAAGCATTTAATCACTCTTTATCCAACGTTTTGGTCCATGAAGGAGGTGATAATGCGGCGAACCAGGCAATCAGACTATAAGGTGTTAACACTTTCACTTAGCGATAGGAGTTTTATGGTGGGACTACGACATAGCCCCTAGTATGTATGCGGTGTATGGTGCCTTACATATTTGATCTGAAAAAGGTCCCTCGTGTGACACGGAGAATCGCTAAGGATTCCAAGAAGTCCTAAGTGGTTGACCAGCTCTCACCGCATCATGACAGTCAGTTTTCGGCTTTCTCTACTGAGCTGCTCATCCGGTTTAGACTAGGGCACAATCGCAGTAGTTCTCCCTTTACTACCCTAGCCGATAGAGCGGAACGTAGGGTAGCAAGCACACGAGCCGGACAACCCAACTATTGACCCAAGACAATGATTTGGAGCTGATGCATATAAGGCCAAACTTGCGACGCTGAAGTGCGCTGTAGAGCTGTTCGGGCTTTTGCTGGCGACTCATTTGTTCCCATACCGAGCCCCTGGCAGGTTATGCCAAGGTATGTCTCTGAAACAACCATGGGAGCTGTATTCGGTGGCAAGACAACACAGATGACTAGTTCGGATACTGTTTACTGGGAACTGAGCGATATGCCAATGATCACTTATGATATATATATAAGCCATCCTCCCGGCTATTTGACATGCTCGGGGTCGGAGGCGGAGGAACAGGCATAGTACAAGCTGAAAAAATAGAGAATGCGGTCTACAAAAAGTTATTTTGGACCTTCTGTCACACGTCTGCGCCGCCAGTCCTCGGTGGGGGGGGAATCCTTTATGGAAATAGCCCCTTAGGTGAGTGTACGGATCCGGACTCAGATAGAGCCAGTTTCAGATGTTTATCTTGTTCGTGACCTGTTTTTAAAGGATAGTGAAAGAAGAAATAAAAAGAAAATAAATAATAATAAAAAGTTACTGGAGTGCTTGCAGGCTTCTCCATATTGTGCTTCCGCCAATGCCCATGGTATCTTGAGTGCATAATGATGTATGCGCGGTACAAACTTTGTAGGTGTACGGAGTGGGCGGCGGAAGCCGGGTTGCTATTTCCGTTCTAGGAGTAGCTGATCCCCTGGTGGAGATTGCTTCTGGCCCCCGGTGTTTCGTTGGTGAACCTTTCCGTCATCCCTGTCGCCTCACGGCTTCTTCCCCTTCTGTTCGGCGTTGAGCTTGCCGGCCTATTTGAAGACCCAGCAGTTTCTGTTAGTATGATTAGCTGGTTTGTCGGGGTGGTCGTGAATCTGGCAGGGTCGGTCCAATATCCTGTCCAGGTTGGATGGTTCGTCTCGTTTCACCTTGAATGGCTTCTCCCGTTGCCCGGGCTTGGGATTGTTGAATCCGGCGTTGACCGCCGTGTCGCGTGATCTTTCATTATCATTGCGACTGTTGTATTTGCTTCGTCGTGGCTTGCCGTTGTCGTCTCGGATTTCGGAAGTGCCAGGGTCACTGGCGCTGTTGCTTCTACAAGCGAGCCATCTGTCTTCTCCCGCGCAAAAGCGGGTCATCAGAGTAGTGAGGGCTGTCATGGATTTAGGTCCTTCTTGCCCGAGGTGGCGTGCAAGCCATTCGTCCCAGACGCTGCGTCTAAAAGCCGCAAGGGCTTCTGCGTCCGGACAGTCGATGATTTGGTTCTTTTTAACTAAGAACCGAGTCCAGAGCTTCCTGGCTGATTCTCCGGGCTGCTGGACAATGTGACTTAGGTCATCGGCATCCGGTGGCCGGACATATGTTCCTCGGAAGTTATCGAGGAAAGCTTCTCCCAAGTCCTCCCAGCTGCCTGTCGAATTTTCAGGCAGGCTGTTTAACCAGTGCCGAGCTGGTCCTTTTAGCTTTAGTGGGAGGTACTTAATGGCGTGGAGGTCGTCCCCACGGGCCATATTGATGTGGAGGATAAAATCTTCTATCCATACTGCGGGATCGGTTGTGCCGTCGTATGATTCGATATTGACGGGTTTGAATCCTTCGGGGAATTCATGATCCATTACTTCATTAGTGAAGCATAGCGGGTGTGCGGCACCACTATGTTGGGCCACACTGCAACGTAGCTTTGAAGGAGTCCCTTTGCGGTTTTCGGTGCGGGCGTGGTGAGGTTTGTCACGTCCGAATAGGTAGCCTTCGTCGTGTGTCAAGGCATGCTTTCGTGATCCGTAGATCGGTCTTGCGTGTCCTGCTCTATTGTCCAAGTCCCTCTGCAGGTCGTCTGTGTAATCGTGACCTGCGTTGTTCTTGCCTTTATGGCGAGGTGGGCGGTCTGGTGTTCGGCTTGAGTTGCCTCTTTATCCGGACAGAGTTGTCAGCGACCTGCCGCTTTGTGTGACGATGGTACGGGCTCCAACGCCCCGTCATCGGACTGGTATATCAATCTGTGCTTTGGGTAGCTTTTGGCTAGGTCATTAAGGCCGTATTCTTCAGCGACCAGGACTTTGGTCCATCTGTCGTTGAGTAGGTCTTGGGCAGCTTGAAGCTGCTGCTGCTTCTTTTTCAGGCTCCTTGCCGTAGCTATTAGCCTGCGCTTGAAGCGCTCCTGTTCGAGGGGCTCTTCGAGTACGATGAAGTCTTCGTCGCCGAGGCTTACCTCACCTTCGGAGAGCGGAAGGTAGTTGTCGTTCTCCGAACTATCGCTGGGCAGGGCCTGTTCATCGGGGCTGACTTGCCTGTTTTCCTGTTCCTCCTGTTCGGATCCTACCGCAACAGGGTCTTCATTGTCCAGTGTGTTATCTTCTCCGGTGCTAGTGTTGTTTTCTCTTGAGCGACGTGACTTAGAGCGGCGCCAGGGGCGCCGGTGTTCAGACTGTGTCCCGGGAGGCTTATCCTCAACTGGATCCTCCTTGTCATCATCGAGAGTGTCGTTGGGTGTGTCTACCATACATACATCATACCAGGAAGTGGTCGTCCCGCGTCTAGTGGATAGTGAGTTCTGGCTTTGCCCTTCATCGTCGTCCATACCGTCAATGCCTTCGGAGCCGGGGTCAAGCGTGTTGGTTGGGTCTCCGGCAGTGGCTATGAAGTGGGTCGCGGGTGGGAAGCAAAATTCTCCATCATCCGCCGCAAGTTCGAACCGAACATAGTTCGGCGGCGAGTCACCTGCGAGAGATAGGTTTTTTAGTGAGTTTAGTACATCGCCGATGGGCGAGTGTTGGAAGACGTCTGCGATGCTGAACTTGAAGATCGATAACCGATCGAGTTCGGTATCCGCAGACTCGCAGGGTTCGGAACTTGTCGACGGAGACGAGTCCGGGGTTCCGTTGATGCGGGTGTCATATGAAGTAGAATCTGTGTGCGGCTCCAACGCCGCGGAATCGGTAGCCTCCGCGATGGGGTTGAGCTTCCCATCTTCGGATGACTCGATCTGCTCCAGATCTAAGGCCAGAGTTGTTACAGGAGCTATCTCCTGGATGCGGCCCAATGGCAGGTTTAAGCCGTGCTTATCGGGGCTAAGGGGAGCGGTTGCCGCGGTCCCAAATCCGTCGAAGATCAAGTCTCCACGGATGTCCGCGACATAGTTCAAGCTTCCAAATCTGACCTGATGGCCAGGGGCGTAGCTGTCGATCTGCTCTAGATGGCCAAGCAAGATGGCCCGCAGTACGAAGCCACAGAATACGAAGATCTGTCCGGGGGAAGGTTTCTCCCTAGACAGCGTCATTATGGACGATCGAAGGGGCCATCGAACCTTTTGTCGACGGCACAGTGGAACTCTCAATGAAAGAACCAATGTCGGTGTCAAAACCGGCGGATCTCGGGTAGGGGGTCCCGAACTGTGCGTCTAAGGTCGATGGTAACAGGAGACAGGGGACACGATATTTACCCAGGTTCGGGCCCTCTCTATGGAGGTAATACCCTACTTCCTGCTTGATTGATCTTGATGAATATGAGTATTACAAGAGTTGATCTACCACGAGATCGTAATGGCTAAACCCTAGAGGCCTAGCCTGTATGAGTATGGTAATGAGTATGTCTGTCCTATCCGGACTATGCCCTCCGGTTTATATAGACACCGGAGGGATCTAGGGTTACATAGAGTCGGTTACATAAGAAGGAATCTTCATAGTTGATCGCCAAGCTTGCCTTCCATGCCAAGGAGAGTCCAATCCGGACACGGGTGCAGTCTTCGGCCTTTGCGTCTTCATAGCCCATCAGTCTGGCCCACGGATAACAGGCCGGACGCCCGTGGACCCCTTAGTCCAAGACTCCCTCAGCTGGCATGCTATAATTCACATACATGCCTTCTATGGAAACCAGATGGCATGATATAATTCACAGATAGAATGACAAATTTCAAAATATAATGACTATGTAAACATGATGAGATGATATAACTAATATGATGTCTTTATTAAATGGGATGGCATGGCATAATTCAGATACATGCTGTCTATGTAAACATGATGGCATGATATAATTCAAATATATGATTTATGTACTAAGCAAATGAGAAGATGGCAATCGCGTATATGATGTCCAAACTAAGCAGATGGCATTCAATATTTTGTATATGATGTAAAAACTAAGCAATGCAAGACAACATAAGCATGATATGAGTAATATAACCCTGCCAAGTTTGAGCATACACCTCAGGGGGGAATAGGAGTGGTAACTGTCGCGGGATATCCGCGGCCACCTATGGGACCGAGTGGCCCCTTGCTGGTTCGGCGGGGGGACATCGCGTTGCACAAAGAGAAGATCAGCGCACGGCAGCACGGCAGAGAGCACACGAGCAATTTACCCAGGTTCGGGCCACCGCGACGCGTAAGACCCTACTCCTGCTTTGGTGGATTGATGATGGAATGAATGTGGTGGTGCATAGTACACTTGCCCGGCAAGGTTTGCCTCAGGGCTGCAGGGACTACGCGCGTATGGTGGCTTGGGTTCATCAACTTTCTAACCCTCTAAACCCTCCTACGAGTGCCATGGGCCTCCTTTTATAGATTAAGGGGTCACCATAGTGGCAAAGTTGTCATTATCCACTGATATGATAGCGAACAGTGCTATCATACCTAACTCTGCGGGCTGACAGGGTGCATTAAATGCACCTCTTAGTGTCACATCACTGGCTGCCCGGCAAGGCCTGCCGGGCTATCTTGCCAGCTCCGCGCCTGTTCCCTTGACACGTCGTAGGACGGGTGTCATCTATGGGTTTCTTCTATAGGAAATGGCTGCCATGGGGCGAATGCTTGCCACTTAATCATCTTGCGGCTTGACACCGCACTGATTGACGACGTGTGTCGTGCTTGACTTTTACGCACAGGGTAGAAACCACCAAATTACTCTTCCCATAGTGCGCCCTTATCCTTAGCCACGTATGCTGCATCTTCATACGGCTAGCATCTTGAAGAGGGCCCGCTAGCCTTGAATTGGCGGAGGAGGGCGGTGGTCACCCATTGATGGAGCGGCTACCCTTTCCCGCCCGGCCTATAAAAGGGAAAGGCGGAGGAGGGCAAAGTCATCCATCTCTGCGCTTCTCTTCTTCTTCTCTTGCTCTCTGCTTCCGCTGGTGATGTTAGAGAGAAGATCCTAGGGCCAGCCCCGGGCTCTCGCTTAGGGAAATAGTTGCCCCACGTCAGTGCTGACGCTCGGGGAGTGAGCCTGGTCCTTGGCGTGGTGAATCTCTTGGTTTCTTCGAGGCTTGGCCGGGATGCTGGGCTGGAGATCATTGGTAATCCCAGCATTTCCCCTCCCGGAGGCCTTGGGGCTATTGTCGACGAGAGGCGTGCCTTCCTGCCCGCCAAGGAGGGGAGCGGTGCGCCTCGAGCCCCCTGGCCATTCTGGATGCTCGCCGTCTTCCCGGGGAGAGCGCCGGACTGGTGTCTTGGCCTCTTCTCGGAACGGGGTTGATGGAGGCGGAGCCTGGGGAGAAGGAGAAGACGGGAGGCAGGCCGTCCAGTAGGAGCACGATTGCATCGACACGTTCATGTCGTACTGGCGACCTGCTGCCCTTCTGCCTGGCTCTTCCCCCCTTTTCCCGGTGCCGTCTTCGCCGTTTCTTCCGGGTGCCGGGAAAAGGCTTGTACCCTTGGTGCTCCTGCTCCCTTCTGGGGTCTTCTGACTGGGCCCTGGCGTCTTCCTCTGCCAGTGCCTGTGCTGGAGCCCCCCTTCCAGTCCTATAGGCGGTGACCAGGGGGCCGTCGAGGTGCTCCGCACGTCTTCCTCCTTCGCAGCCTCGCCACTCCCGATCCTGTCAGACTGGGCTTGCCAGTTCCTGACAAGGATCGGGGTGGCGTTGTGCCGTCGGGGCGCCCGTCTTCTTCTCTTCCCACCGCAATACGTGAGATAAGAGGAACAGTGAGAGGAGTTTATGGAGAACTTATCTTTTTTCAATCTCAAACTAGCCGGCAATTGCCAAATTTTAATTCAAATAATGTAATCTCACGAGTCCATCTTTGTGTTCTGTACTGCTTCTACTTGTATCAGCATATGAATGAAAAAGATGAACCTCGTCGGGAACCCGTGCATGTAGATGTCCATGCAGAGGCGGAGTGCCCCTTTAATAACAATAAACGAGTTTTCCCCGGCAGGATATCCTGCCGGCACCCTCTTTGTCTGCCGGAGAACTACGTCTTCTGGGGAACAGACAGAGGGGCCAGCCCCCTGCCAGCTCCTTTTTACCAAAGGCCACTGCGACCATCCTGACTGAAGCAACGTTCGAGTCATGGAAGGGAGCACCTCAGTTTCAAAAGAGAGGCGAGGTTTTCTTATGCAAAGTTATAGCCTTATAGAACACTAATGGACAAGAGGTAAACTTATCTATTTGGCTTGCCGGTAATCATTGTGCCGTGCAATCTTCTTGTCCCTTGTCGAAGTCGAGTTCACGGCAGGAACTTGCAACTCCATGTAGATGAGAATGAATGCAGGATGCAATCCTATCTATATGCATATGCAAATGCTCATGAAATGCTTATGCAGTGATCTGGGTGTGCTTGTGCATGCATGCAATCTTAGTTGGGGCCCCCCTACAACGCTTCTTTATTTTCTCTTGCACGGGGTCATCGCCCCGGCTTTGTACAAGGGGTTACATGCAGCTGGGCCAAGGCCTGTACAAAAGGGTGGTTGCCGGACGGTGCCCGACAGCCTCGCGCCTTACAGGTAGCACTTACGGAGATGCTCAATATTCCATGAGTTTTGCAACTGAGTGCCATCCCCGGTCTCCAGACGGACTGCGCCAGGTCTGGTGACTCGTACCACCTGGTAAGGGCCTTCCCACTTAAGTGATAACTTGTGTGTACCCTTGGCGGACTGAACGCGCCTAAGGAAAAGGTCACCTTCCTCAAAACACCGGGCACGAACCCTGCATCTGTGATAGCAACACAGGGCTTGCTGGTAGCGTGTAGCACGCGTGGCAGCCCGGAGACGGTTCTCCTCGAGTAGCACAGCGTCGTCACGCCGGTGCTGATCTTGCGCTACTTCATCGTAGGCAAGCACTCGAGGGGACCCGTAAATGAGTTCCGTGGCGATAACTGCTTTTGCCCCATAGACCAGGGAGAAGGGAGTCTGCCCGGTAGCACGATTTGGTGTCATTCTGAGGGACTAGAGAACTACCGGCAACTCCTCGATCCACCGCCTGCCGTGCTTCTGCAGCATATCGAAAGTTCTTATCTTGAGTCCACGAAGCACTTCAGTGTTCGCCCTCTCAGCTTGTCCATTGCTCTGGGGGAGTGCCACAGAAGCGAATGAGATCTTGCATCCAAGGGCATGGCAGTATTGCATGAAGGCGTGGCTCGTGAACTGGGTGCCGTTGTTAGTGATGATCCTTGCCGGAACTCCGAAACGACACACCAATTCTTTCATGAACTTGATAGCTGACTGAGCAGTCACCTTTCTCATGGCAGTCACTTCCGGCACTTTGTAAACTTGTCGATGGCAACGAACAAGAATTCAAAGCCCTTGATTGCTCGGGGGAAGGGGTCGAGGATATCGGCCCCCAAACCAAAAATGACCATGATAGAGGGATTACCTGAAGGGCTTGGGCAGGCAGGTGTGTTCCCTTAGAATGGAACTGGCAGGCTTCACATGTGGTGACGAGCTCAACTGCCTCTTGGAGGGCTGTGGGCCAATAGAATCCTTGCCGGAATGCTTTCCCAACTAATGCCCTTGATCCAATGTGTGAGCCGCACATTCCTCTGTGAATCTCAGCCAGCAGTTCCTTTCCATCTTCCCGGCAGACACACTTCAATTTCACACCGTTGGGCCTTCTTCTGTATAGAGTGTCATCGACAAACTGATACATACTGGCCCTTCGGGCTACTTTCTCATCTTCATTTTGGTCGCCGGGAAGTTCTCCGGTTTGGAGGAAGCGGACGATGTGCCTTGCTCAAGTTGGAGCCTGGGGCTTGGCAACGAGGACTAGTGGCACCTCCTCTGCTGCAGGAGCACCAGCCTCGTCCGTGGGGTCCATAGGCCCGGATGGAGGGGGTGGTCCGGCAGGCTGTGAGGAGTTGCTTCCGGCAGGGTCTCTGCCGGGAGCGGATAGCTCGATCGGGAGAGGCTTACCATAGTCCAACTTTCTCCTTTTCCGGGCGATTGTGGCTGGTGATACAAAGGGCTGAGAGAGATGGAGAACAAAATTTCCTGGTTCCACAAGAAGCTTCTACGCAGCACACTTTGACAGGTGATCAGCTATGTTGTTTTCCGCATGGGGTACGTGCTCAGTTTGCAACCCATCGAAGTGCTCCTCCAATCTCCTAGCTTACTCGACGTATGCTTCCATCAATGGGCTTTGATAATCCTTGTTGGCTTGTCTCACCACAAGCTGTGAATCTCCTCGAATGATCAACTTCTTGATTCCCAATTCTGCTACAATCCTGAGCCCGGCAAGGAGCCCTTCATACTCAGTTGTATTGTTGGTGGCTTCTTATCGGGCAAAGTGCATTTGGACGATGTACTTCAAGTGCTCCCCAGAGGGGGCAACAACAAGCTCGCCAGCCCCTGCACCTTGTAGGGAAAAGGACCATCAAAATACATAATCCATTCTTGGGGTGATTCCTTGCCGGGGAGAGCTGTTTCTGTTACTTCCTCATTAGGGGTTGGCATCCATTCTGCAATAAACTCTGCCAGTGCCCTGCTCTGAATAGTTGATGTGCTCTCAAACTTCAAACCAAAGCTAGATAACTCCAAAGCCCACTCCACTATTCTGCCGGTGGCCTCAGGGTTTCGGAGTATCCTTCGCAACGGGAAACGAGTGACCACCGTGATCTCATGGGCTTGGAAGTAGTGGTGCAGTTTCCTTGAGGCCATGATGAGGCCAAAGATCAACTTTTGCACGCCAGAGTACCGCGATCTAGCCCCATGTAACAAAGAGCTGACGAAGTACACTGGGCGCTGCAGCACTTTGATCCTTGTCGCGTCCCTGGGGTTGCTCTTGTTGCCGTGCTTACTGCTGTCCTGATCCTTTTCTAACTCTACCGTGGTCTGGCCAATTTATGTCTCATCCACCTCTTGCTGTGCTACCAAAGCCACACTAACCACTTGGTTGGTTTCCGCCAAGTAAAGAAATAACGGCTCTTGGGGTTTGGGTGCAACCAAGGTAGGCACAGACGATAGGTAGGCCTTCAACTCCTGCAGAGCTGCATCTGCTTCCGGGGTCTACTTCATAGGCCCTGCTTTCTTCAAAATTTTGAAGAACGGCAGGGCACGCTCAGCAGACTTGGAAATGAATCTGCTTAGCGTGGAAACGCATCCCGTCAGGCGCCTTACATCCTTAACTGTCTTTGGCGCTTGGATCTGCTCAATGGCCTTGATCTTTTCGGGGTTGGCTTCAATCCCCCGATGGGACACGAAGAATCCAAGTAGCTTACCGGAGGGAACACCGAATACACACTTCTCTGGGTTAAGCTTCAAGTTGATCTTGCGCAGATTAGCAAATGTCTCCTCCAGATCATGGATAAGGGTGGCCTTATCCTCGGTTTTGACCACAATTTCATCCATATAAGCTTTTATGTTCCTGTGCAGCTGTGGCTCAAAACCAATCTGGACTGCTCTTGCAAAAGTGGACCCGACACTCTTTAATCTGAAAGGCATGCAGACAAAGCAGTACGTACCACCTGGAGTGATGAACGACGTCTTCTCCTCATATTCTTTGGACATGAAGATCTGGTGATATCCAGAGTATGCATCCAAAAAGTAGAGCAAATCACTACCTGAAGTGGAATCCACGGTCTGGTCGATGGGCGGCAAGGGAAATGGGTCCTTCGGGCAGGCCTTGCTGAGATCCGTGAATTCAATGCAAAGCCTCCATTTCCCATTCGCCTTCCGGACTACCACTGGGTTTGCCAACCACGTAGGGTGCAGTACTCCTCTGACTAAACTAGCTGCCTCTAGCTTCTTGAATTCCTCGGCAATAAACTGTTGCCGCTCCAAGGCCTGCTTCCGGACTTTCTGCTTGACGGGTCGGGCATGTGGGCAGACAACAAGGTGGTGCTCGATTACCTCCCTGGGAACACTGGGGATATCAGATGGTTACCAGGAAAACACATCGACATTCGCCCGCATGAAGGCAACGAGCACTCTTTCCTATTTGTCATCAAGGGTGGCGCTGATAGTGAAAGTACCATCAACGCCATCCAGCCCTGCCGGGACCTTCTTAACTTGGGGCGCAGCAACCTTGGATCTCTTGCTGTTGGAACACTCTGCCACGTCATCAACGGGTGCCGTGCACTCGGAGGGGGCACGCTTCCCGAAGTCCTAGCAGGTGGTCCTACAATCCCTCTTCTTTCCTTTACTTTCCTTGGCGGGAGCTGCTGCTGTCATAGCCTCTGCTACGCCTGCATCCCGGTACATCCTATCTACACAGATAATTGCATCCTTCTCATCTGACGGGATAGTGATGACTCTAGTGGCCCAGGCATCTTCAAAGTGTTATAAGCATAGTGGGATGCTGCCATGAACTTAGCCAGGGTCGGGCGTCCTAGAATCCCATTGTACGGCAGGGGGAGATCAACCAAAGACAATCTTCTTAGTCCGTTAGTTCAGTTCTCCCCCAAACGTCACCGGCAACGTAATCTTACCCTTGGGACGGCTCCTACCGGGATTGACTCCTTGAAACGTGCCGGTAACCTCTAGCTCTTCTTCTCCTATCTGAAGCTTGTTGATGACTGCCGGGGAAATCAGATTCAAACCGGCCCCGCCATCCACTGACATCTCTATGACCTTGAGGTTGCGAATTGTTGGGGAGACCAACAATGGCAAACACCCTACCGCAGTGGTGCGGCCAGGGTGATCCTCCTCATCAAGGATGATGGGTGTGCGGGACCACTTGAGAGGCTTCCGGGCCTCTGGCGATGGTTCCATAGCATTGACCTCCCGTGCTCATCGCTTGAGTTGGCGATGAGAGGTGTGCAAAGATGCACCTCCATCAATGCACAGGGCGCCAGTGCCCTTCTGAAATTCCTGCTCACTGGTTTCCTCTTCATTCCCTTCATCACTCACATCATCACAGATTTCCTTCTCTTGGCCCCTGGTGGGTTTTCCTTGATTCCAGAAGGGTTTGCCGGGGCGATTTGCTTCACTGCCTCGGCGCTTACCACCAGCAGCATTCTGATGTTTATCATTATCACGCTTATCATACTCTGCCCTCTGTCTCTTGACGAGCTGCTCAACCTGGTAAAACTCCTGAAGGTCATGACCTTTGGTCCCGTGGATCTTGCAGTACGGCCCATCACCTTTCCAAACTTTTTCCACGACAGCGGCTTCTCGGCAGGCAGTGCACGCGGCAGCTTTCTTGCCGGGGGCCTCAGCCTTGGCTTTCTTGTCGACACTAGGTGTGCCTGAACCTTCTACAGTCATCACTGCTTTATCTCTTGGCTTCTTATTGCGCTTCTTGCCCTTTCTCTGACTGGTTGATTCATCTTCATCCTCTGAATCAACATTGATGCAATCCTCCTCTCTGGACAACTTCCTTCCTTCCTCCATCCGGACATTCTTATCCACCAGTGTGTACAGCTCCTTCACAGTCTTGGGCAGCCGCACATTCATCTTAGAACGAATGCGACGGTTGCGCACATTGGACTGGAAGGCTGCTATAACAGCTGCCGGATGGATATTTGGAATATTTCTATGAACTTGAATCTCTGTAAATACTTACGGAGGGTTTCTCCTTCCTTCTGCTGGAGAAGCTGCAGGTCGCTGGGCCTGCCGGGCTCTTGGTGGCCACCAGTGAAGTCACCGATGAACTCGTGGCACAGATCTGCCCATGACGAAATGGAGTTCTCCAGCATGTGCATCAGCCAAGACCTCACATTGGACTTGAGGGCCAAAGGGAAGTAGTTGGCGAACACCTTCTCTTCTCTTCCCCCGGTAGCCTGAACAGCGATGGTGTAGATGCTCAGGAACTCTGCCGGGTTCAGTCTCCCATCGTACTTCTCAGGTATCTCTGGCTTGAACATGCGAACGGACGGCCAATGGACTTGCCGCAGCTCTCGTGTAAAGGCAGGGCAGCCGACCTCGAAAGGTAGGCGCCCGCTAACACCGAGCGCAGGCTCGTCGACGTTGAGGACGTCGCACCCGTCAGTCTGGCGGAGGTCGTCGTGGCGCCGATCCATGACGACGTGCGCGTCTTCCCGCCGCCTATCCTCCGCGGCTTGATGTTAGCATGGACGTGCTCGAGGGTCGGAGGAGGCCATCGAGACGTCGTCAGGGTCTGGGTTCTGCTGCGTCCGCGTAGGCTGCCGTGGTGGGGACTGCACCGTGGGGACGGCCCCCTCCGTTCGGACAGCAGTGCAGGCGGTTGCTGTCGCTTGGGAAGGTCATGGCGGGACAGCTCGTCGCGAGCCCCCAGCCTCGGCGAAACCGTGCAGGCTCTGGATGGTGGCACACCATTCATCCATTTGCTCGGCCAGCGGCGGAAACCTCAGTAGTAGCTGAACTCGCGCCATAGCCTCTGTGGCTGTGCTTGGCAGAGATGTTGATGACGTCGACCGCACCGTCGCCTAGCTCCTGGTGGTGCCAGCGACGGCGGTAGTGCCGCATCCATGCAGCTATGGGATGACCACCTGGGCAGCGGGGTCGTGCGGCGATGGTGCTCGGGGGTCAGCGGCTCCATTGGGCGCGGTGGTCGGGTCGGCTCGCCCGAGAGGAGGCACATGCACCGCGACCGCCCCCGTGGCAGGGACGGCCGGAGGACGATGGCTCACCCCGGAACGAGCGTCGTTGCTATGGCTGCGCCCACCGGTGGGAGGAGGGGGTGCGAGCGGAGTGAACCCCTCGTCCACACCTTGTAGAGCATGACCGTCAAGACGCTGCAGATTCTGTTCTCCTTCGACATCTCCAGCCCCCGTGTCAGTCGCGGGGGGAGTGGTGATGGCGCCACCTGCTCCAACCACACCCCCAGCAGCACTCACATCCTCGCTCGTCTCTGCATCCCCCGCAGCATTAGAGGCTGCGGGCGGTGGAGCCTTCGAGGTGGATGGCTGGGCCGAAGGGACGGACTTCTTCTTCTTGGGTGCCATGGTCGATGGCGTCGTCGAAGATGAAGAAGACGATGAAGATGACGCGCTGCGCACGCTTTTAGGTTCTCGCAAGCGATGCCCCTACCTGGCGCACCAAAGATGTCGCAGGATATCCGCGGCCACCTATGGGACTGGGTGGCCCCTTGCTGGTTCGGCGGGGGGACGTCGTGTTGCACAAAGAACAGATCAGCGCACGGCAGAGAGCACATGAGCGATTTACCCAGGTTCAGGCAGCCGTGAGGCGTAAGACCCTACTCCTGCTTTGGTGGATTGATGGTGGAATGAATGTGGTGGTGCGTAGTACACTTGCCCGGCAAGGTTTGCCTCGGGGCTGCAGCGACTACGCGCGTATGGTGGCTTGGGTTCATCAACTTTCTAACCCTCTAACCCCTCCTACGAGTGCGCCTCCTTTTATAGATTAAGGGGTCACCATAGTGGCAAAGTGGTCATTATCCACTGATATGATAGCGAACAGTGCTATCATACCTAACTCTGCAGGCTGACAGGGTGCATTAAATGCACTGCTTAGTGTCACATCACTGGCTGCCCGGCAAGGCCTGCCGAGCTATCTTGCCAGCTCCGCACCTATTCCCTTGACACGTCACAGGACGGGTGTCATCTGTGGGTTTCTTCTGTAGGAAATGGTTGCCATGTGGTGAATGGCTGCCACTTAATCATCTTGCAGCTTGACACCGCACTGATTGACGACGTGGGTCGTGCTGGAGCGGTTGGCTGGGCGGTTCAGCCCCCGCGAGCCCCGGTAGGCTCTTCCAGGGAGTCTTGGTTGTTTGCTTCTGGTGGCGACCTCGCCCCTTGCCAGGCTCGCCTGCCCAGCAAGGGAGGCCCTTCTCTTATAGATATCTTGCTCCTCTAGCTTGATCTTGGTCTCTTTGAGCTGCATGTTGGTTCTTCAAGTCCCTTGGCTCTCCGACCTCTGACTTGAGCTGGTGCTTCAATCTTAATCTTGTGCCTGTGCATAGTTGGGCAACAGACCCAGGGTTTGTTGCACCGACACTCATCTATCTCTGAATCCTCCTCTGAGGAGCTATCTGTAACCCGCAAGATATCTGCTTCGGCAGGTAGCATTGTATGCTCTGAAGACCTTATTTTCACTCCAGATTTTTCCATCACCAATTCAAATGGTTGATGCACAGGAAGAGTAGTTGAATATAAGAACATTGTTGACAAATGGAATACGTGATACAAAAAGAGGATGGCATGATATAATTCACATATATGATGCTTGGCTAAACGGCATGGCATTGCATAATTCACATACATAATGCCTTGCAACAAGATAGCATTGCATAATTCACATATATAATGCCTTGCAACAAGATGGCATTGCATAATTCACATATATATGGTAATTAGACACTAAACAGGTGGCATTCACACAAAGAATGTCTAAACTAAGCAAATGACATAGAAAGGCAAGACACCATATGCACGATATGAGCAAGATAACCATGCCAAGTTAAGAGCATACACCTCGGGGGGAAATAGGACGGGTTATCTGTCTCTAAATCCTCCTCTCAGGAGGTATCCGTAATGAGCAAGATATGTGCTTCGTGAGATAGCATTGTCTTCTCTGAAGACCTTGTTTTTCCATCACCGTGTCAAATGGCTGATGCACAGGAAGAGTAGTTGAATGTACTTATATTGTTGACAAATGTACTACATAATGAAAAAAAGGATGGCATGATATAACGCACATATAAGATGACCGGCTAAGCAGGATGACATTGCAAAATTCACATATATGATGTCGGGCTAAACAAGATGGTATTGCATAATTCACATATATGATATAGAAAGTAAACAGATGGCATTCACAAAAAGCATGTCTAAACTAAGCAGATGACATTTTTAATGTATAAAGTAAGCAATGCAAGGCGCCATATGCATGATATGAACAACATCATCATAGCAAGTTAGGAGTGGTCTGCTCCCTCTGAATCCCCCTCTAAACAGTTACCTTCCTCTTGATTACAATCTGGAATGGGGGTGGGGGCTGCCTTTGCGCCCACCATGGAGCGAAGTTTGCAAGAAATTTTATTGCCACGCAAGGCTCGTCTCTTTTTCTCTACATGTTCAGTACCATTGTGTATAATAACTGACATGCATAGGAATAAAACATAGTGAGATTATGTAAGGAGTGCATGCAGAAATCTAGAGTGATGGTAGCAACCTGTGGATAGACATAAAAACCAGTGATAGTAGGCATATAATAGCTGCCGTTAAAAATACAGATAATGTCTCATTTACTGTTTGTCTCCCACCCAACATGAAAGTCATAGTAGACACCCGAGATTAACCAGGTAGTAAACAGATAATATTCGTTGCTGCGCCAATATGTACCCCAGAACCATTTTAAAACTTAAGTTTGAGCATTAGTTTGGAGCTGACTCGGAGTCTAACAGGTGAAGAGGATGATAAAGTAGCAGGTACTATTAATCGATGCATAACGTAAGCAGACACGAAAGGGTGCAACCTCTCTTGCGGACCCGTGTAGTCCTCAAGGTCACCTGCTCAGTCGATGATGGTAACGCAGTTGTGGTGGCTGTCGGTGACATGGAAAAAGATTTGAGGCGGCGAAAGACACTCTGGAGGGAGGATCCCTGCTGTATTGGACCCTTCCGTCGTTGGAGCAACTGAGCTGGGGTGGACGACAACGCGGTAGGAGCAGAACAAACCACACAAGGTTTTCTTCGAAACCTATCTGTAACAGAACTAATTCTGTAAGGGCTCATTTGAATTGGAGGATTCTAACAATGCAGGGATAGGAAATACACAGGAATAGGATAGGAATGCACGTGCAAAATAGAGCATTTGCAAATACATGATTTCTGTCAATCTGGGTGTTTGGTTCATAGGAATGCAAAGAAGCATGGTCAAATTAAGTCAAACCACAAGAAAATGTAAAGTTATAATGCTATTATGCTACTATCACTTAGTCTTGTTCTTCATGAATAAGAATTTAAAAAGGAGGGCCAAGTGGATATTAAAATTCCTACAATTTTTCTTTGAAAGAGACACTAAAGGAACAAATAATACTTTGGACCCAGGCCACTGCCCTACTAGCTAAACTCCCAGGCCCATCTACACATGCACAACTCCAACGCACAGAAATAAATAATGATGGCTTTCGAGAGAGTCCATCACGGATAGCTAACTTGCCTAGTACCCACTGCTTGTCATATAGGAGAAACTAATCGTATTCCTCATTACTACGCGTGCTAAGTGGACAATATATATATATAACATGTAAAGTAAAAAAACAATGCAACAAGTGTACAACCTCTATGGCAAAGCCATGTCGATCCCAACATCATTGGGTTGGTAGCTGAGGATGCTGAGGATACTGGGGCTGATGTGGCTGTCGGAGGAGGGGAATATCTTAGGCATATGGAGGTGGATTCAAGGGTACTGCTCCACTGTGATGGAGGGTTTCATCGTTGGAGCAGCTCTAGTGAGGTGTACGATAGTGAGGCTGAAGCAGGTCAAGAGAGACAATGTCAACCCAAAGTGGTGTTCTAATAGCATCTGCAATAGATGATGTAAATAAAATACATCACCAAAAAGTGCTATATGTAAAATACATCAGCCGCTCATCTCTGAACTTAACTGCCGAAAATGAATTTAACTGTCGAAACTGAATTTTGGTATGAAACTGAACGCACTAGTAGCCAGAAAAGCAGTGCACTAATAGTTTTGGCCACTCGAGCACTAGTGGCAGAGGAGTAGTGATCTAAATCGGTAGCCGCTCCAGTAGGGAACGTACTACCAGACGAGTAGCCGGGGCAGCTGGTCCTGCAGCAGCAGCAGCGCCCGAAGCAGTAGCGTGTGCGAGAGCGGGGCAGCTGGTCGTGTAGCAGTAGCAGGGACTCGAGCGAGAGCTAGAGCTGCTGCTCGTGCAGCAGAAGCGCGAGAAGAGTAGAGCAGCAGTGCAAGCAAGAGTAAGAGCAAGAGCAGCAGCGGGGGCTAGAGCAAGAGCAGACGAGGCAGGGGACCGAGAGCAAGAGCGGAGCAGCAGCACGAGCAAGGGCCAAAGCAGCAGGAGCAACACGGCCAGCAAGAGCAGCAGCTCTGACTGATGTGGACATCACCGCCGAGGGAGCGACGCCGTGGAGGAAGTAGCCCGCGACGCCGCCGTTGATGGAGCCACGCCATGGCGGCTCGGAACCGAGCGCCGGCAGCACCGTGAGATTGAATCAAGAATAAAATGCAGCGATTAGTGTAGAACCTCTTTGGTGGTGCCGATTAGGTCTCAACTTCATCCGAGGAATCGGTGATGGTGCTGCTCTTCCGGTGGTGCACGTGCAGACGACACTGTGAGAATGGAGGTGGCGCGAAAGACGAGGCGAACGTCGGGGTAGCTCCTTGGAAGTGGAGGACGGGGTGGCTGAACCAGCGGGACAACGAGATCGACGACGGATCCTCATCCGGTGCGGTGGATGAGGGACGTCGAGCTATTGCGGTGGACGATATCGTCGGGGAAGAGGCTCCGGCTGGGTGGCGGACGGAGGAGGGTGTGGGGCTTCACGGGTTTTCACGGCCTCGGTGTACGAATGTGGGCGGAGGGGATGGGAGGGGGGAACCATGGCTTAGGGACGCGCTTGTCCGAAATGTGGGGTAAGTTACGGAAGTAGCCCCATAGATTTGAACCAGGTGGTTCTTTCGGTTCAGGGGTATCATGGGAATTTCGCGTGTCGGGATTTCGCAGGAGGTGGGAGTTTTCGTGCGCGTTGTAATTTTGGGATAGCAAGGCGCGGGTTGAGATGAAAGGAATTTTACGAGCACAATGAGACAAACAGATATCTTAAAATTTCGGGATAACAAGGCGCGGGTTGAAATTTCTCAACAAGCCTAGCATGTACTGTACCAAATCAATTCGTACTTCCCTCGACGAAAAACTTAAAACAATCAATTCGCACCACACAAAAGAGTCTAGTCCCATTTTATTGTATGAGTTACTAAAAATTCCATTCAAAACTTTGAATCCATGTTATGTTCGATTAAAAATATTTCAGTACGTGTATAATGCATACAACCTGCTACTCAAATGAACAGTTTAGTGCATTCCAAACGTATATACTACCGCTTCAATATGAACTAAATTTGAATTCGTTTCTCTATTTAAATCAGATCTACAATCATGATTGTTGTCAAGTTAAACAAATTGAATTTGTTTCTCTATTTTAATAAGACCTACAATCATCATTATTGTCAAGTTAAACCATCATTTGTATATTATCTTCACAGCACACTACATGATTACTGTCGAGATAGATATGAACTATGTGTACTATATGAACTCAAACTCGTTTTTTTAATCCACTTTATGTTGATTTCAAATCACAGTACATTTCAAGCTCTAGCTAGATCTTCATAATCTAAAGCATGTCTCATATGTATAATGTGTTTATCACATAATGTATGGTGCCCCGCCCCTACGCCTACAAGTATTTAGCTGTGAGTTGCAAACGCCACACATTACCACAAATTCAAATAAATGTGAGATCGTTCAATTTATAGTATGGTTTAGATTGTTCGATACTTAGTTGTGAGCTACAAACACCACACAATATCACAAATTCAAATAAAATGTGAGATCGTTCGACATATAGTATGGTTTAGATTGTTTGATATTTAGCTGTGAGTTGCAAATGCCATGCATTATCACATTGCATGTCCAAAACCACACCACGCATATCACCGCTATATTCATGCATGCACAGGTTTATAACACTATGATCTCTTATTAAAATATATTAATCCACTTTCATATCGAATTATGATCTTTGTTAGTCTCTTACACCACACAATCCTCTAACCTTTTTAGCTAGCACTAACTTTCTCTCGTGCATGCACACGTCCTCCTCCTCCCTCATCATTCTATCCATCGCAGACATTCATTTTTCTTTAGGTCGTTCTCCCACGGTCTCCACAACTCCTTCTTTCTGACACACACCAATCGATAAACCTCCTTTCTCTGTCCATGCCTACCACATACACACACACTTTCCATCTCCTCCTTTCTCTGTCCATGCCTCGTGTCTCTCATATGGTCCCACACACGTGTAAACTCTTGCCCCTCTTTTCATCGATCTCACAATCACACACTCCTCCCCCTATCTAGTAGGCATGTCACAGCACCTCCTAGCTCCATCCCTCTCTCTCTCTATCCATCTCTATGGGCCTTATTTGCCTCTAACAAATGGATGTAAACCGACCGATCTCCCACTATACATATAGCTAGCTAGGTCGTTTATAACTCTTGTTTCCCCACGCACCAATCAATCTACCTCATTAGTTATGTCTCTCCCTCCCTCTGATACACAACAATAGATCTACTGATCTAGTTAGGTCTGCTTACCAAACACATATGGTCCCCTTCATCATGCATGCATGCCTCCCGATGCATCTATCACGCAAACGCACACACAAAAACACATCCCCTCTCTTCTTGATATTGAAGTTGTACCCTTAGCTTTTCTAGTAGGCCTCTGCCACCATCTCCGAGAAGCAACTCCACCACCCCTCTGGCTCTGTGTGTGTGTGTGTGTGTGTGTGTCCCAACCTATTTCCCATCCTTCACTTATGTATGGATGTCGACCAATCTCCCTCAAGACATAGCTAGATCTCTCCTTCTGAACACATATACGAGTCGATCTACCTCTCTAGTTAGGCCTCTGCCTCCCCCCCACACACACACACGATACATCGAGCATTCTAGTCATGTCTCCCTGCCACACACAAACTTGCCCTCTGCCCTCTGACGTTCCGGTAGGTCAGTCATCCTATATCTTTGACGTGCACACACACAATTTCGATGGCTGTCTTCATCGATCTCGCACCCACACACTTGATCCTCTCTTCGACTCTATCAATATCTATGACCCCTCCCTCTCTTCTCGTGGATCGCCCCCTCTATATATGATATAGATACGCCTCTATTTCACACACATTGCATGTGTCACATTTTTCTTTGAGATATGATCGACACATATTCCCACAAATACATTCATGAAATCACCCCCCCATAGCAAAAAAACACTCACGAACGGACACGCCATCGCTCTAGGTTTGTATCTCTCTCACACACACCCACGTAGGTGGGGGACGTGCACGAAGAGAATGGTGCATGCACGGCGCACGTACTCCCGTCTCTTTCCCAACCACACCCGCAAGGGTGCACGGCAGAGCTCATTTCTATATGAAAAGGCAGCCCACGTGGTAATTTGACACGTGTACTGGTTGTCCACTTGATGGAGGATCGTATACCAGGGGTGAACAAACAAATTGCGACTTGACACATTATTCAAAAAAGAGGCAAACCATGTGGGGCCCACCTTAGAGTCAAGGCTCTATACACTGGGGATGCTCTGTACTACTTTTGATGTGTCCCGTCAACTCGCAGAATGAGGAGAAGCTTGCTTAGTACACTCTCTCCCCCGCCCACGGGCGCGGTGGCTCGCAGAGTGGCAGGACAAGGAGAAGCTTGCTTACTATGCCTACGCCCACTCCCTCGCCCACGCGCGAGGTGGCTCGCAGGACGAGGAGAAAAATTTACTACTCCCTCCATTAGACGTATATATACTCCTCGTCCCTACCTTGGTTAGAGAGATTATCATATTGTTTGAATTATATGTCTTTTAGCAGATTTCAATATGAACTACTAGTACATACTCCAAACACAGATGTATATAGACGTATTTTAGAGTGTAGATTCACTCATTTTGCTCCATATGTAGTCCATGTTGAAACAGACGTAGTAGTAGTACGCACTCTCCCTCGCCCCTCGCCCCTCGCCCACGTGGTGGACGTGCAGCAATTCATTCAGTGTCAGATAGCCAGAACCATATACTCCTACTATACTACCATCATTGCTCGACTTCCCGAGGAGGCAAAGAGGCAAACACAAGGTTTATATTTTTGAGATGCCAAGCGCAAGGTTAGTAGGAGAACGAGTAGTAGCACTACTAGTAGTACGTAATTTATGGGGAAGAAGGCAACAACAATGTATGTTTTGCGTGACAGTCTCTTCTTACAGGACGTGCTAGACCTAGTTGACCTCATTGTTGGAATGGGAGTATCATACAAGTACGTATCATAGATGGCACGATTCAGAGTGGTGGGCTGCTTAGTCTTAAACCCCATGAAGAAGTCCCATCAACAGGAATAGCCATCCTCTACACGTGCTCCTATGTAAAATGAGTAAATGAGACAAAAAGAGAAAGAGCCAAAGTAAAAAATCACTAGCCTTAGAGCCAGCCCTATTGTATCAGTGAATGATATTTCTCGTCGTGATTGACATGGCTATACTATTAACCATGCTGCGGAGGTAGCAGCGGATGGATATTCAACGAGGAGTGAAATGATGGCTGCTTCCTCGGTCAAAGATAGAGAAAGGTGGGCCTCATGATTTGACGGATCACTGGTAATTATTACTGCCTATACTCTTTGCCCATATAATAACCGCGTGGTAGAGTATTTGGCCTACTAGAGACATGCTCGAAATGACAACATGGTAGAGTAGTTGCCCATATAATAATCGCGCAGTAAAGAAAGGAGTATACTTTTAATAACCATGCTCGAAGAGAAGAGGTGCACGCACCCACGCACGTAGCGCTCTTTGCGTCTTCCGCAACCACACACGTGACACGGTGGAGCTCATTTCTGTACGATGATGCAACCCACGTGATAATTTGACGCGTCTAGTAGTAGTTACTCACTTAATGGAGGCTCGGGAACCACGCATGAACGGTGCTGCGTTAATTATAAATAAAGTTTTTTTCTTCAGTGGCACGTAAGCAATATAAATAGGTTCATATGGAGAGAAAAATAAACCGCTCCACTATCTACATAGCCAGGAGCCTACACGGTTGCTTCCTAGGGTTGCTCTCTCCACACTCTCTCGCACAAAATGACTATGGCCACATCTCTAGTCACACATCCGGGAGGATCACGTCCGCCGGGGGAAGGGGTGGATGCTTTGTATAGATGCGGTCGCCATCGCCGACAGCAAAAACCCACTGTCAACGCGTCCAGGTCAGGGGTCCCCGCCATTCTCTCTCATAAAGCCAGTGAGGTTGCCTTCGTCCCTTGCTCACTGCCACGACGTGGGCAGTTGCTGCCTCCGGCCGGCCGCCTTCCTCTAGCTACATCCCGACATCCCTCAGGTACAACTTCCTTTACAGACGGCTTGCACCACTGCCCAGTTGCCCAAATCGCTCCATGTGGATATTTCTCTACTTATTTGCCCTGCACGTACCTCTACTAGCTTCTACTGTATTTGTGATGAGTTTATGTCTCATCAACTAGTCCCACTAGTCTTATTCTAATCACACTTCTTCAATTTCTTTGCCATAGGGATGCTCAGCTCGATTTTAGTGAAACTGCACAAAATGATCCGATGGTCAAAGGGTTGCAAACTTCATTTCTTTGAAAGGTTCAACGTTGCCAGCTAAATAAAGCATGGTTAGGGTTTAGGGTTCAAGGCCTAGGGACTGCATGGATCATTTTTTTTCTTTAGTTGTCTCTGTTCCAAAATAAGTGTCAACTTTAGTACAACTTTGTACTAAAGTTCGCATACAAGTTGAGACACTTATTTTGGAACGGGGGGGAGTACATATTGGCTATGATATGTGAATCATTGAGATGCAATAGCATGCATGTTAGTCTCCTTTGTATTTGATGGAATGTTGCAACGGGGTAACCTTGGACGCAAGATACATGAAACAGAAGCTGAAAGCTTCATAGCATTGTACAATTTTATCTTGCTGAGAAATTACAATACTGTGTACTAAAGAGTTAGGTGTCCAAAAAATATAGTTATAGTGTGAGGTGGGCCATGTAATCACTGAGCTGCCGTGTTTTCGCTGATTTCGCACTCCTCCGCTGTAAGAGTGGAGAAAATTGTAAAGAGTGGAGACACTCTACCTCCTTTCACCGAAACGTGGGACATCCAGCATTTGGTGGACGTGTCATGCACCAAAGTAAAGTGTACAGTAGAACTGAGACTCAGCATGGTCGTACCACCTCAGTAATAATGACCAATGACTCATCAAATCACATAGACTGGGCAGTAAGTTGGACGGATGAAGCAACCATCACTCTTCGTTGAATCTGCTTCTCCCTTGAACGCATGCGCCAGTGAGAGGTCACGTCTGCTCTGCCCGGGCATGAATGCGGCACCGATTCTCTGGAGCGGCGCTACCATTTCGGACGGGAAGCGCGCGCGGGCGATGGAGGGGCTTTGGGTGGGCCAGGCTGGTCAGTAGCGGTCGTGGCGGCTGTCCCAACCGGACGCCCGGAAACGAGAGTATGCACCATCTCTCTGTAGGAGTAGGTCGATGTGTCGCTCTCTCTAACACACACACGCTGTTAAAACACACACACACACACACACAAACACACACGCACACACAGGTTCATAGAATAGGAATATCGTGGGAGTGGGAAGCCACAGGAAGTGAGATAAATGGAGTACGTACAAGAAGTTAAGAGGTAAACACACGTCCGTCGGAGACATAGTCGCTGCCTCACACTACAGCCCAGCCGACCACAGCATGAGTAATTTTGTAAACTACGAGATGGAGTACTACATTTCTCCACTCGTCATCTGCCTTGGTTGATGATATTTCAAATTTATGCCCTATAAACCGGAAAGTAGCGAGTAGTTAAAAAATTGGTCAAACTTTGACAAAAAAATATATGATGTGGCGTAAAAACCTGGACTAGGTTAGTACTCCCTCCGTCTAGGTGTCAAGTCATCTTACGAAAACCAGATATTCCCAAAATGTTCAGGCGTCGTCCATTAACTTCGCATCTCAATCCCCTCCCAACCTCTTTGCTAGCAAGCATTACTTACTCTGCCTTGTTATCTCCCCCGGAAACCCAATGCATGCAGCGTAACTACGCGTTGATTAGTCAAGGAATCAATGCGTGCTTGCATGCGAGTTAATACGTGGCCCTGAATGGTAGCTAAAACGCATCTCTTAATTGTTGTGATTAATTGTTGCGTTTAGAGAGAGAGAAATCAGGGCTATGATTGGAGGAAGGACCGGTCAAGTTTCTCCTTCTCCTCCAATCTGCTTGCACATTGGTCCCGCTGCACCTTGTAACATGACTTATACGCCTAGACGGAGGGAGTAGTACGAGCTACGGTGGCACACTAACTTAGGCTAAATACAAGTGCCCGAAATTATTGGAAGTGAGCAAAGTGTACATACAAAATATAAAAATTGAATTTCTCATTTTTTTCAAAATGGAGGCAAAAGATTTGCCTCATCCATTAAATAAGAGGAGAATGGAGTTTGACAGTTTGCAAGTGACCCTACAAATAAACGGCATGTCAATTACTCTCAATACGCCCTAGTTTCTTAGCACGCGCTGTAACCCTCTAGTACATACAGTGGCACACTGACTTAGACTAGCCACAGTGGGGAGTAAATTAGACTAGTAACATGCATATGTTACTAGTCTATGTTACTACTACCTCTACAATGGGGAGTAACATATGTGTGGTGTCATGCAACACTTCATTTATTAGGTTATAGACTCATCTTGCCTTGGTATGTGTGATGTTACTCACAATACTAGTAACTAGCTATGTTACTACATGCCTATCTTTCTTCATTAATTGCTTGCCACATCATCTATTTTATCTAGATATGTGTGATGTTACCACCTATGTTACTCCCACTATGGGTAGTCTTAGGCCGAATAAAAGTGCCCAAAATATTTAAAATTGGAGGATGGTGCAGCCCACCTTTTCGATACTTTGACCGTGTGTGGTTCAGTTGTTGCTTCGGAGGGTTGTGTACCACACGTGAACGATAGTAAGTGCGACCGAGAGGCGTGGAGCGTCAATTCCGAGTTGACTCCTTCGAGCGTTAAATTTTCTTCACGTATTAGCTTAGCCCTAGTATTTTTCTTCACTAGTACGTTAAATAAAGAGTTCCGTTTCATGCACAATTTAATACGATTTTTATGGAGAGAAAAAGAAAACCACTCCAACAATATACGCTATAGCCTCAGCACTTTTTTTCTAGGGTTTGCTCTCTTTACACTCTCTCTCCACTATATATATACACACTGGAGCCTCAGCGCTTGTAGTTGCTCTCTACACACTCTCTCACCCTATACAGATCTAAACAAGACTGCGTTGGCCTCTCGCTCGCCGGGGAAGGCAAGGAGGCTTAACGCTATCGCCGTCGGCGAGGGAGGGAATCCACTATCGGCGCCGTTGTTCTCTTTGACCCAGCGGCGGCCTAGGAGGGCCTCCGACCCCTTCTTCCTCGCCGCCGTACATAGTGTGGGCAGGCCAGCCTCCGGCCAGACACCGAGCCACACCCCGAGAACCTTAATGTACAATTTACTTAATCCATAGGCATTTCTCTAGCTGCATGTGGATTTTTTTTGCTTCTGCACTCGAATCTAGGTGTTGGATCAAATAGGAAAGTAGTGGGGAAAGTTGTATAGCATGAATGTAGGACGTGGTTCAAATAGGAAAGGAAGGGGGAAAGTAGTACAGACTGGCTACCCAACACCTATGTTGGTCGAAAAGGGAAAACAATGACAAACACAGTACACACATCTGTAAGGAACTGATCTTTCTGTGGGTGAGGGACAAAGCTGTATAGTTTGAGCAGGACTAGGTTTGTTGCCCTCACGTTGGGAAAGGTGTCTAAAGATAACAAAAATGGGACCAACACAAATATGCTCCTTGGTTGTTTTTTGCAACAGACTGTGCATCACCCCTTTATACATTGGTAGATGCACATGGTGCTTGTGCGAACACTATCCCATACAACTCTTTAGCTGTTGTTAATCTAATAATGTCGCTGGAAAATTAAAGCAATGCCACAGTTAAAAGCATATTACATGTTTAACGAATTTTATTGTTAATATCATCTCTCTATTAATATGAATCAATGCCACTGTTTGAGAAATGCTACTGTCTTGCTTTTTTCCCATTTAGATAAGTTAGATGCTTCTTTTTGTGGGTTTCAGTGTCATCCACCATTATTGACAAGTAATTGTTTCCTTTGCACCTCTGTGTAAACAGGGTTATCTACTTCACCTCGTTGCTATTGTGACCTTTGGTTGCACTGCACAAAAAACTTTTGTGTTTAAGAGTGTTTTGTGCAGTTCAGCCAAAATGTCACACCGACAACCTAGCTTGATTGCATGATCTTAGTGGAACTGCACAAGAGGAGATCTGACTTCCTATCCGTGTTGGCAAATTTGTTTCAGATCTTCTTCTTGTGAGTTGTTTGAATTCTGGATCATGAGAGGTCAGTACTGGCCTTCTTTCACATGATTGTGCAGTGTGCTTTCATATGTTGTGCTACTTATATGATAATGTTGCTTGATTTTAGTGAACTGCACAAAAGGAGACTAGACTTCCAATCTGTACGTGCATCGTAATATCCCATTGAGGTAAGATAATGATATTTCACAACTGCTACCCTGTATTTTGCTACTGTCATCAGAAAATTAATGTCGTTGTTTAGTTCTATACTTGTGCTCCCTAATTGACATGCGAAATCTTACATTGAAGGCAAAGCTTGTCTTCTATTGAACCAAGTGATGAAGGGGAAGAACAAGTGGAAGAAGAACAAAAATCAACTCCCGATGCTGTAATCAAGCACTAGAACTATGATGACACAAGTAATGATATAGTTTTGCATCTTAATTTATTGCTATGGCTGGAACGAGCAATTGTTTTGCCAGTGTGATTTGATGCCACTCTTAATGTAATATGTAATTATCTCTACTTGTGCAAACAGAGATCTTGTTTGAAGATAACATATATTTTAGTGGAACTGCACAAGAAGATGTTGGAAACATTAAACTAATCGAGGAGTATATAGTAAGCATGGCAACCATAGTAGATAATAATGGATGTTCCCCGAGAAGTGCTTCATCTGCATGCTCTACACAATAAGCCTCCTGACAAAGGATGGTACCAGCCCACGGATTTCATCCATATGACTAAGCTTTGTCATCTCTATTGGTGTTGTGCTACTGTTTAGCTACTGTCATGAGAAAGTAGTATTGTTTCGCATGTTAATCTAAGGCTGCTAATAAATTGAGGCACTAGTTTGCCACCGCTATAGCCATTGATAAAATTAAGTAATAATACAGTTCAAGTTGAGCTGTTGTGTTTGGTATCATGTCATTTCCTACGAGGATAATGACGATGCATCTCTTTGTGACTATACATTTCATCAGTTACTCCCATTGTTAATGTAATGGTTGTTTCTATTTCCTTTCCTTTTTTGAGCAAACATGGATGCTAGCATTTAGTTGTTCTCTTGTCATTGCACAACAGGATCATCCTCCTCTAAAGAAGAATATGGAGTACGTGAAGTGCCTAGTTCCGATTATGCCAGGTTGAAGAAGCCAAGCCTCTCTTCTTATCAGAAGGAGCAGTTGAAGGATGGTTACATTACTGCCCACAAGAACAAACTAAATTCAGCTCAGAAGGACTCACATATCTCCATCTTTATTGCTGTGATGGCCAATACAATGTTGTTTTAGGATTCTTTCCGGTGAGTTCCATTTTTTTAATGTGTCCTCTGCTTGGATCATGTAGGTGCCTGTTTAAACTCTAGATTCATAACTGTAAATTCATCATGCAGTTTGCTTTATACTAATCACTTTTTTGTATTTATGCAAATATGGATGCTCAGCTTGATTTCAATGGGAATTGCACAAAATGTTCTGATGGTTCGTGCCCTCCATTATACTTAATCATGCACAATACATCGAATGTTCTAGAATCATTCATCTACACCTCCAGCCACAAAATTAGCTACAAGAAAGGCGGTGTCGATATGTTCAAGGCATTGCAACATATAAAGGCGAAATCCTACAAGCTACACGCGAAGTTGGTTGATTTTGATGGAACTGCACAAAAAGAACAACTGGTTTATTTAGCACGAGATGATGTGCTAACTGATGGCAAACCCCGCCCATTCCACAATCATAGCAATTTGATATTTTGGAATGGGAAAACTTTGTCAAAGATTTGCTCATTGATGTATGCAAAGACACGCATTTGATATTTTGGAATGGGACGCCCTTTGATGTTAGCAAGAAGACACGCGTTTGATATTTTCAAATGGGACGCCCTTTGATGTTAGCAAGAAGACACGCGTTTGATATTTTCAAATGGGACGCCCTTTGCTGTTAGCAGCATCGATCGATTTTTCTTTGTTATTTATTTGTGAAGTAAATATTGGCTCTGACATGTGAATAACTGAGATGCATAATCATCGATTGTTTTGAAATGTTCTCTATGAATTGCCAGGCCTGTGAGTTTGATTGCAATGTACAGGCATGCTAAAAAGCTACTCAAACTTTTTGTACGTGTGAATCTACTGCAAACGAGGCACCGTGCATCCTGGGAATGATGCTAGTACGTATTATCCAACGCCAGTGATACAAGAATTTGTACTAATCGAAGTAAATTCGTTCATACATGGCCGGATTTCATATAAACATGTCGGATTTCATTACATTTCATACATTCTTCAACTAAAAAGGTGTGCACTGGAGGTATAATTAATTAACCTAATCTATCATCTCCCACGCCCATTCCCCGTGTCCGGCTGAGCTAAACAGAAGCTTCTTCTCCAGCACAACTCTTCGACTCCACATCGTCGCAAGGAAGCTAATCGGCCATCAATGTTCAACCCGCTAAGCTTGGCTTCAACCGGAGGGTAGCAGCGGTGGCATTACTTGGACCCGAGCGGCGGCGACCTACCGTGTTCTAGTCTTCCTCATTTTTTGTGTGCTGTGGCCTCGTTGGCAGCAGGGCGGGGCCTCGACAGAGCCGGTGATGTCCTTTTTTCTCGTTGCCGGCGGGGCGGCGCCTCGGTGGAGCGGGGGAAATCCTCCCCCTCGTTGCCGGTAGGGCGGGGCCTCGGCGGAGCCGACGATGTCCTCTGCCTCGTTGTTGGCGGGGCGGGGCCTCAGCGGAGCAGGGCCTCGCCGAACCTGGGAAGTCCTCCGCCTCATGCCGGCGGGGTGGGGCCTCCGCAGAGCCGACATTGTCCTCCGCCTCGTAGTTGGTCTTGCCAAACAACGCCTCGCCCGCTTCATCGCCCTCTTTGTAGGCGGCCACAACCTCCGCCACCGCATGCGGTACTGCCAGCGCGCGAGGCGGCTCTCGCGGGCGGAGCAGTACGACTCGAGCAGCGCCTCCTGCTCCGCCCGCTCTACGACGATATGCTCCTCCGCCTGCAGGTGCTCCTGGAGGACATGGTGGTTGTAGGTGGCATCGCCTACGCCTCCCGGAACTGCTCCTCACGCTTATGCCTCACCATGTCCATGTATTGGGCACGAGCCTCGCCGATGGTCATGGTGCAATGCACCGACGAGGATGTTGCGGAGGAGGGGGTTAGCGCCGGATCATCGACTACCACGTTCGCTATTGGGACATCGTCGTCCGCCGGCTGCCCGCCGGCCAGCCAGACAGTAGCAATGGCTGCCACCTTCTTCTGTTCCGTCGTCCGCCCATCCCGAAGAGTGCTGGAGCGCGAGGAAGCCATGATGGGAGTGGTGTGGAGAGGAGAAAGGGAACGGAGGAGGATGACTGCGGCTATGGTCGACGCAACAGTTTATATAGCAATGGTGGGTGGTAGAGGGACAGACAAGTGGCGCTAGAGCAGCTGCCTCGGCAACCGCGTATCATTAATGTGGGCACAGACGGACGGACGACACTTCTGTTGTTTGAACGCGGAGCAATCACTTGCACTGGGAAGCGACGCTGACCGTTTCGGGCGGAAAGCGCGCGGGCGAGGGAGGGGGTCTGCATGGGCCAGGGCTGTCAGACTCATGCTTGGCATCGGTCCGGTCCAGCAGCCAGACATGCTAGCTCGCCAGCGCGCTCGCCGAGCTCGGCAACGACAATCCGACGATGGACGTGGCTTTCGACCAGGAGCCGGCGCCACCGCCCAAGCCGGTTCATGCCGTGTTGACCATAGAGCAGGTGCGACTGCACTTTGATGCCCTAATGGCGAAAGAGTTACCAGCACAGGAGGACCTGTGCTGCAATCTCCATCCCCTCAACGAGCACCGGCTCACGGAAGGACGCATCACTGGCGAACAAGCGAACGACAATGCCGTCACGGACATGTGGCCCTATGATCATGGCTTCCTGAATGAGCAGCGGGTGTTGTACTAGACCATCCGTAGGGCCCGCGAGGCCCTCTCCATCGTTCTTCGAGTTGTTGCGCTCGCGTGACGCCTCCGTCTCGCGTTGTCAACATGGTCGACGAACATGAGGAATCAGGAGATGACTTTACTTGGAGAGGATGATAGTAGGGACCCACGAGGGCCATAGCCGCACGTATGCAAGTGCCTCCTTATTATATATACAACTATATTTTTTTGCTTCCTCCTGGTTTCCTGACATCACGGTCCCACACCATTGTCAACCTATATAGTAAATAAACAAGAGAATTACACAAGGAGCGGCCGACAGCTGGGACCAGCAGCTCGAGCAGTATTTGTGTTTTTGAGGTGTGAGCGGAGTTTTTCTTGAGCGATGTTTTTGTTGTTGTTCAGAGGAGCAGGGTATCATCTGGGCAGGCTGTGGCCCGTCTAGCCCAGGCTATTATTTTATGTTGACCAAATATCCAACCCAGATATTAAAAAATTTTCAAGGTGAAAATGGCTAGCCAAGCTCTACTTTTTTTTTGAGGAATACCCAGCCTAGGTCAACTTGTTATTCTCCGCCCCGCTAGCCTTAACAGGAAAATGGGATTTAAGAAATAAAATGGATGTAATTATAAAAACTGGGTTGTAACTATAAAAATTGTACCAAACACGTAATTAGTTAAAAAATATTATTTTGGGGTTTAAAATTTTAATTTCATTACTTGTTGCGAGCGCAATATTTCGTTGAATTTTTACGTAATACAAATTTATTTTGAAATTATATTTAATTGACTCTAAATTTCAGCATAAAAATATTTCGGATCCCATCAAAATGTGGGAAACTTTATTGAATTCTGTTTTGAGTGGTTGGTTGAAATTATTAATCATTGTCCTAGAAAATGGGTAGTGATTTTAACAAACTGTAAATGGGCTGTAGTAAATTCCATTAGAATTAAAAAATGGGTTGTACATTTTTACAAAATACAAACGGGCTATATGTTCTCTTCCACACACTTGTGGGCCTACTAAGTTGACGCGTACGCAAGGCTTTGTCAACTTATAGTCAACACACGATTCTAGCATCAGTGGCCGTTGGATGTCCATCCAACGGATGTCGTGCTTCTTCTTCAATCTCAGATATTCTTGCTTTAGCCGCCCAAACCACCACTGGCGGTACCGCCTGCTACCGCCTCCCGTGGCCGACTGTGCTGCCGCGCAGGACTCACCGGCCCACCCTACCCCCATCGCCGTCCTGGCCATTCCTCTACTCACCAACACCTCCTGTTATTCTCTGGCGACGGCAGCCTCACACCGCAGCCGAACCAGTGAACCCTCGTACTCCCCTCCGCGTGGGCATCCACCTACCTCGTCTTCCCTTGCTCTGCGTCGTTCACTTCCTAGGCCTCGCCGTTGTCCATCGCCTGGGTGCTGCCCGCGCGACGTGGTCAACATGGTCAATGAACGACAGCCATCGGAAGGGGAATCTACGCAGTGAGGCTGACAGATGGACCCACCGGCTACACACTACAAGAAATATGTCAACTAGTCACCTTCTCTTAGTGACCCCAGCTGAATTGGTCATAAATCGACGGCCATTTCGCTTGGAAGGGCCCAAACCCTGAAATTGCCTTACACCAAATGGTCATAAAGCAGAAGAGAGTGGTCTATGACCTTATTTGTACCTGATTACGACAAATATAAATGGTCATGAGGTTGTGAACGTGGATACATTGGTACTTATTGCTATGACTAGGTGCCACCTCATTAGTTTTGCCTATGTATCACGTCCATGTGACAATTTTTGCCCTAGGTTGTGAAGCAACCTATATTTCTGTTATTCCCAAAATTCCCAAAAAAATTCTCCTAAATTCTTTGGATCATATATTCGTCAAATATGTAAAAAAAACCTTCCTCACCTAGTTCAAATATAATTCAACAATATTCATTTTCCTATTTTGTTCAGAACATCAGTTTGTGAAGGAAGTGCTATTTATATATATTTGATTGACCTCAAACTTTTTGGGCGCTCTTTCCTATCCAAATCATTGCCTCATGACAAAATTCAGCTCCATTTGCCTAGTAAATGTTCCTCGGCAAATTTCCAAAGTTTTTGTTCAGCTAGAAGCTTTGTGAAGGAAGTACCACTTTGGCATGTCCAAATGGTATCAATTTTCTACAGTGCTTTCCTATGCCCAAATAACCATCCTCCACCAAATTTCAGCTCAATCCATTCATTAGTTTGAGCCCAGCTTCAACATCCATATTTCTGCCCGATGTGGTACTTTGCAAAGCAAGTGCCATCCAAAATCCTCCATTTGCCCTAGTAGAAGATCATCCTCGACCAAAACTCAGGCCCATTGGCCATGTGCATTTCCCGTACCACATCAAACACTTGGCTGCTAATTCATGTTTGAGCATTGTTCGGTCTCCTCGTGAGATTATTCTATTGTTATTTTCTTTCTAGCATCTACCTGGGGAGTGCCCAACCTACTAGACATGCCTAGGCTGCCCATAACCCATGGCAACGCCACGGTCACGCGGTGACCATGCGGTGGGCATGCGAGTCTACGCGCTTTGGAGTTGGGGCCCTGGGCCACCGTCCAAACCTCAACGTATCACCACCAAACCATGTATTTATGCTTAAATAGATACTTATGTACCTAGAAATGATTTTTGGAAAAAAATAAAGAGCAAACTATAAGGCAGCTGCACTTCAAATTTGACCCGCTTCCTCCTGAATCGCCGAAAATTTGTCTTTTTCACCAGAGGTGGATAAAAACTTTTTACACCCAACCATTTTGTCAATTGTGCATTAAACATGGCCTATTATTTTATAAAATTGATTTGGCCCATTTTTGCAACAATTATTTGGTAGTTCCTTCACAAAAAACCTCATTTCGGGCACTCGGAAAATGGAAAATGAATTTTCCATGCAAAGAAAATGAAAACTCCCTTAGGCAACATTGTTTGGAATTCCAATATGCACCCTTGTGCACAATATGAGATCGTTTGAACAAACTATGCCATGAATGTGGCCATAAGATTGATCATTTGGCTTGAAAGCCATGAATCTTCACGCATGATAGCTCATTTCTGAGAACACTTTTTTAAAATAATTGTTGTATTACAAGTTTATTATTTTTCCTGGAAACTTGGTCACATATGATGACACAATGCGATGGTTTTCCAATTTTTAATATTTTTTAATTTTTTATGCCCGTTTCAAAATGCGGTCAAAACGGCGGGCTTGACCGTTCCTAGCTACTTATTGAATCTTGGAAACCTTTTGATGTTTCTCTGATTAAATAGATATTTATGTACCTAGAAATGATTTTTGAAAAAAATAAAGAGCAAACTATGAGGCAGCTACAGTTCAAATTTGACCCGCTTCCTGCTGAATCGCCGGAAATTTGTCTTTTTCACCAGAGGTGGATCAAGGCTTTTGACACCCAACCATTGTGTCAATTGTGCATTAAACATGGCCTAGTATTTTATAAAATTGATTTGGTCCATTTTTACAAAATTTATTTGGTAGTTCCTTCACAAAAACCCTCATTTTGGGGCACTCGGAAAATGGAAAATGAATTTTCCGTGCAAAGAAAATGGAAAATGAATTTTCCGTGCAAAGAAAATGAAAACTCCCTTAGGCAACATTGTTTGGAATTCCAAGCTGCACCCTTGTGCACAATATGATATCATTTGAACAAACTATGCCATGAATGTGGCCATAAGATTGATCATTTGGCTTGAAAGCCATGAATTTTCACGCATGATAGCTCATTTCTGAGAACACTTTTTTGAAGTAATTGCCATATTACAAGTTTATTATTTTTCTGGAAACTTGGTCACATATAATGACACAATGCGAAGGTTTTCCAATTTTTGATTTTTTTTAATTTTTTATGCCCGTTTCAAAATGCGGTCAAAACGGCGGGCATGACCGTTCATAGGTAGTGGTTGAATCTTGGAAACCTTTTGGTGTTTCTCTGATTAAATAGATACTTTTGTACCTAAAAAAGATTTTTGGGAAAAATAAATAGCAAACTATGCGGCAGCCGCAGTTCAAATTTGACCCGCTTCCAACTGAATCGGCAGAAATTTGTCTTTTTCACGAGAGGTGGATAAAAGCTTTTGACACCCAACCATTTGGTCAATTGTGAATTAAATATGGCCTAGTATTTTAGAAAATTGATTTGGTCCAATTTTGCAACAATTATTTGGTAGGTTCTTCACAAGAAAACCGCATTTTGGGCATTCGAAAAATGGAAAATGATTTTTTCATGCAAAGAAAATGAAAAATTCCTTAGTCAACATTGTTTGTCATTCAAGATACAAACTTGTGCACAATGTGAGACCATTTTTTTTATTTTTCATGTGTAAAAGTAGAAGAAAAAACAAAAGAAAAAACACAAATCACATATACTCTATTCCCATTGCTGGAGTTGGTTTGACACGGATTGATGACATGGCGCCCATCCATCCATCCATCATCCCACATCCATCCATCCATTTATCTATAGATAACAAAAAAGAAAAAAGAAAATGAAAAGGGGAAACCCCACAGACCCACCCACCCCGATCCCATCCCTCCCACACCCCCTCTCGTCTCCCAACCACCCCCGATCCCATCCCTCCCACACCGCCACCGCCTCGTCCCTCCCAAACCCTAACCCACACCTGCACTCCTCCTCCACGGCGACGACGGCGGCCTCATCGTTCTCGGAGGCCGCAGTCGGTCGTCTTCCTCTCCGCCTCTCTCCCTAACGCCAGACCAGAGAGATCTGCCTCCCTCCCGAACGACCACGGTCGGTTCCTCGCCGCCGCCGGCCCCTCCCCCGCGGCACGCCCAGTAGGCCGAGGCCCCCGCCCCCCCCCCCCCCCCGCCGCTCGCACCGGAGCCCAGAAGCTAGATGTCCTTCTTCCATGCGGCGTCGCGGCCGCGTTCGTCGCAGCAGGACCTCATGCGCTCCATCAAGGACTCCCTCCTCGCGCTCGACACCATGACCGGCGCCAAGGTGCTGCTCCCCTCTCTCGCGTCTTTACCCTCTGACCATCAAGAGCTCAGCCACGACACCTTCCCATGGCTAGGGTTTCGAGGGTGGTGTCCCCTCCAACTCCAACGTGGCGCCGGCGATTCTTCTCCGCCCTGATGAACAACGCGGTGCACAACGTGGTGCTCCTCGACCAGGCCACCTACGCAGATCACGCCCTCCGTCCTCTCCGAGCGCCTCAGGGTAAAGCACTCGCTCCCTCCCTCCGCCAGATCTATTCTTCTTGCTTGCTTGCTTCCTTCCCGTGAGAACCGAGATCTCGGGATGGTAGGTCATGTCTGTGATGCATCATGGCTCCTGGTGAAGTGTTTTACTGCGATGATGCTCTGTTTTGGGGTCAGTCAGTAGCACTCTGTACAGGTGCAAGAACACACCCGTGTGCTCTAAGCCTCTCTAGATAGGGCGTATATGATTTGTGTTCTGAATTGATTGGATGCTGGATTCGGCTACTGCATCTTTGTTGATAGTTTCTGTGCAGATTTTTCTTGGTGTGCCTGATAGTTATAGCTAGGCTGCAGTTGATTTGATATGACCATGCGGTGATCATTTGTCTGTTGTCACAGATATTTCATAGTCTGATTTGGACATTTATTGTACGTGATTCAACATCACCAGTGATTTGTATTGTTTCACAGAGTTAATGTGGCTTGACAATGCTGCTGAACACTAAATTAACATGTCCCTGCATCTTACTGTCAACAATTTGTACATGACTTGCCTTGGTGATGTAGTTTTACTTGTTGTGTATGCTTGCTTAGCTGTTCACCGGGCCGCTCTCTTGTATCGTTTGAGTGCGCCAATTAGTTCGGCCAGCCTCTATGATTTATTCTGATAGCTTCTGGTTGTTATATGTTTTGGTTATACATGCACATTTGGGTCTTAATTCCTGCCTATTTTCTCTGAAAAAACTAAGAAATGTTTGAGCTGACAACTTCCAGCGGATGTTTATTATACTATTGAGTTGAATTCATGTACTGCTAGCTGCAAGATGCTATAGTCTAGATACATGATGCAAAGTATGTTGTATTTACACACTTACATCCAACTGCAGTAGCAGCATGGGCGAGTTGAGGTGGGGGACAGAGAGGCTGTGTCGTGCGGGTTCTGATCATGGTATAGCAGCACACTTTCCAGCGTCGATCTGAGAAAACGATGATGCAAGGCTGCTCCTCCTTGTACTACATGTCTTCATCGACTTGAATCTTTGAAAGGGAGATATTTAAAGCCTTCACTTGTTCATTGTGTCATCTGCTGATTACTTTTTTCTATTATTTTCTTGCAAAGCATGTAATGGTTTGGAGTAGTTGATCATGGCCTGATGGAACATTCATGTTGTTAGCATTTCTATATCTACACTATTACAGCAGCTTGTTGATCAAGAGCTTCTTTCTATCTAAATGTGTGCACAGAAGTTCAGTTACCTTCTAAAAAATTATTGGTGCACTATCTATCTATATATACACACTATCTATATATATACACACTATTACAGCAGCTTGTTGATCAAGCGCTTCTTTCTATCTATATATAAACACTATCTAAATTGTTTGCAACGGCATTATGCACATGAGGCAGGACTATACAAGTGAATTGTCATAGTAAGGTCCTTCCATGGATTTCATGTGGCTCCTTGAGTTGTAAGATGCAGCTCCAACATTGAATATATTTTGAATGTTTCCAAAGATACTCTCTGTTACGTTTACTTCAATATATGCATGCATGTTACTGATAGAAGCTGGCTGCAGGAATCCGTACACATATATACTCTCTTGTACAGTACATTGCTAGATCACTCACTAGGCATTATGTAATACTACTAGGAGATATGGGTGAGGGACTAAAAGGATGATACGTTTCCATGAATTTATTTGTAAGAAGTTTTTCTTGGCTGTGTACAAATCAGCCCAAATGAATTTATGTTATTTTTACTTCCAGAGTTATAGTGCACTCATACTGTCATCACATTGCGTGTTCTTGTTGCATATACCTCTCTTTACTTAGGCAGACAACTACTTATGTAATATGCAAACAACAGCAATAGAGCTAGTGATGCTAATTCTACCTCTTGTTACAGAATCAGAATTCCTCTCGTTGCACAGGACAACTCCGTTTCCTCTTGTTAGAGAATCAGAATTCCTCTGCTTCTTATGCTACTCTGCTAGAACTCTGCTTTACTTGTCATATTGAATATACATGTTCTAAACATTATACAGTACTTTCGTTGTTAACTCCAAACAACTTGGGATCTTCTCTTCTGCATGCAGCAACTGGCTTACCAGCACGCCGCCAAGGGGGCATGCCTTGCCCTGGTAGCAAGGAGGAGTGGAGCCTGTGGCAGGTCGCCAACCGTGCCTTCAAGCTCGGCGCGCCGGACGTGATCATTCTCCCGGGGGACGTCGCAGACCCCGACGACTACAACAGATTTGTTCAGGCCACAATCGACCACTACGGCCAATGTAAGTCAGCCCCTCTCCGTTACAACTAACCTAGTTTAACATATTTATTCCACAAGTAGTCATTCATTTGGGTGTAATATAGTTGACATTTACACTTGTATATGTTTATCAGAATATTGATACTTTGCATGCTATGAGTAAAATGCTCTATTTTCTTTCGTCACCTTTCTTGTATGAATGATTATCTCATTTTAACTTGCTGGAGAATGAAAGCATTGTACTAGCTGAATTTGTCTTATCATTCTAAAGAACTTGTTTGTTTTTTGATTGGTTTGTTCATAATATATTGGCCCCAATTTTTTTGATTCTTTTCTTCTGGTTCATGTAACAGGGCGACCGTGGAAGGCATGATGATAGTTCATATTGCAATTCTGTTAGTCCAGTGTAATGAAGGTCATGGCCTAGTCAAGTATGGTCGCCCATTGAGTCATGCATATGTTTCATATGATTGGAGCAGGGGCCCAGTTTCTGCCGATTGTCACTGCATATGTTTAACAGTGATTCTACTTGTATAGTTATTACACTAGTAGAATTTGTACCTGTGCGATGACTGGAGCAGGATCCCAATATTTGTAGAGATTGTAACATTGATTGTCACTGTATACAGATTGATTCTGGTTGCTGTTACTTGAAGTATTTCTTATGTTTTATGTCTGTGTTGATTTAAATATTGATTATTTATTTACTGTCAAATCAAAATCAGAAGAAAAAGGCATTGACAAAAGGGGCCCACTTACTAGAACTTGACCTCTGGGACCCATCTAACTAGAGGATTTTTTTGAAAAACGAAAAATAAAACTGTTTAGCCGAAAAGGCCATGGCCCAAAAATGAGAAGGCTTAATTCTTGGGCTTGGCCCATCTACCTGACCAAAATTAATATGAGAAAAAAACAAATAGGCTGAATTGTTGGGCTCGGCCCATGTAAACCATCGAATCAGACCAGGCTGATTCTTGTGCCACATCAGCTTGCCACGCTGGATGCCTACGTGGTCTGGGGAGGTTGCTAGTGACCAAAATTTTGGTCAAAGAACCAACGACCTTTTACAGAAGGTCGTTAATTTCAGTTTACGACTGCCAGCTTTTGACCTTCTGTTTTTGGTCAAAAAAAGGTCGCAAATGAAAAACTATGACCTTTCAGCGGCCAATAGTGAGGGTCACAAGTTGACATATTTCTTGTAGTGACATCTTCGCACGCAAGAAAGTGCGTCCATATTACGGGAAAAATGATTCTTCCCCCTGACAGCTGGGACCGACCAGCTATATCTTCACACGCAGGGAAGTGCGTCCTTATCCTCCCTGACAGTTGGGACCCACCCGGTCGAAGCGTATGTAGCATTTTCTGTCTGGTCGTGAACGTGTACGTACATACTGGTCGACCGGTGTCTCTGCAATGATGAACCTTGGCCGAGCAAGCAGCGGCACATGTAGTACTAGAGCCCCCGACGTAGCAGTTCAGGAAGTCCCTTGTAAACCGTGTACACGTACGTACAGCCACATGCAAAAAATATGGCCATGTACGTACATATGGGCGGGGTCTCGATAGCCTAGCTACTCGCGCATACGTACGGCCAGGGCACGTGTACATGGAGAGGAAACGGACGGCAGCAACGACGTCCTATTCATCGAAAGCCAACTGGCTGGATCGAAACGGAGAAACTGTGTCGTGTTCATCGAGAGGCAACGGAATGTGTTGTGTTCATCAGGAGCCAACCGACTTGGACGGAACAGCCGAAATGGGGTCTGGCGTACCGCAGAATGGAGGAAACGGCCTTCTGTTCGACCGCTTACGGTCGAAATGGGGTCTTGTTCATTGGAAGGGCCTGGCGTACCTCAAAACGTATGAAACGGACTTGTGTGCGAGCTCCTACGGTCAAAACGGGGTCCTGTTGATCGGGAGGGGTGTGGCGTACTGCAAAATGGGACTCCACGGCCCACTGTTCATCCACCGTCTATTGCCTCGCTCCAGCCTCCACGAGCTACTGTTCATCCACCGTTGACTTCCTCCAGCCTCCACCTGCTACTGTTCATCCACGGGCTACTGTTCATCCAGCCTCCACCGGCGACTGTTCATAGAGCCTCCACGGGGTCCTGTTCATCCACCCAACCGGCTGGGGTGCGGCGGCCTCCTCGGGGTCCTGTTCATCCGAGCGGCAACGACCTACTACCACGGGGTCCTGTTCATCCAACCCCCACCAGTAACTATTATCCACAGCCAACCTACCGGCTCGACTCACCACGTCTCGACTCGTTCTACGTACCACACACACGGTAGCAACGACCATTGTTCGTCGAGAGGCAACCCGACACCGGCTGGCTACGTCTCGCACTGGGGCTCGATCGGCTTCAGTAAGCAGCAACAGTGATCGATCGCTCGGGTTCAATTAGCTGCAGCAGCAAAGGAATCACTCAGGTTTAGTTAGCAGTGAATGAATCGCTTGGGTTCAGTTAACAGCCAAGGGATCGATCGCTCGGGTTCAGTAACGTAGCTAGCTGTGCGATCGCTCGGTTTTAGTTAGCCAACGCCTCGCACACACGCGCGTACGAGAGAGAAACACGCAAACCACAGTGCATCGCTCGGCCACGACCACCCACCGTAACCAGGAACTCCCTGATATTTTCCTCGCCCTCGCTTCTACCACGATTTTTTCCGTCATGGACTGCCCAAAGAATGTCATGCAGGTGCGTCTCCGGCCCGCCTAGGACGAAAAGCCCATTTTCTGTCATGATTTTTTTCATAGAAGTAGGAGCCCACCACATCTATGATGATACGTCATTTTGTCACAATTATCGTCATAGAAATGTCATAAGCATGACAGAAAAAAATTCATTCGTCCCAAAATGTCACGGGTGTGTCTGTTTTTTGTAGTGTAATGTCACCTAGATACTCCAATATCACCACAAGTATCCGTGGGTTAATTATACGATATGAATCAAACAACTTTATATTCATAATATTCAATCCAACACAAAGAATTTCAAAGAGTGCCCCAAGATTTCTACTGGAGAAAGTAGGACGAAAATGTGCATCAACCCCTATGCATAGATTACCCCAATGTCGCCTCGGGAATCCGCGAGTTGAGTGCCAAAACATACATCAAGTGAATCAATAGAACACCCCATTGTCACTAGGGTATTCATATGCAAGACATACATCAAGTGTTCTCAAATCCATAAAGTATTCAATCCGATAACAGTGAAACCTCAAAGGTAAAAACTCAATTCATAAGGTCAAAAAAACTCAATTCATCACAACAAGATAGAGAGGGAGAAACACCATATGATCCAACTATACTAACAAAGCTCGCGGTACATCAAGATCGTGCCAAATCAAGAACACAGGAGAGAGAGAGAGAGAGAGAGAGAGAGATCAAACACATAGCTACTGGTGCATACCATCAGCCCCGAGGGTGAACTACTCCCTCCTGGTCATGATGGCCGCCGGGATGATGAAGATGGCCCCCGATGATGATTTCCCAATCCGGCAGGGTGCCGGAATAGGGCTCCATATGGTAGTTCGAATGTACAGAGGCTTGCAGCGGCGTAGTCGAAGTTCTAGGGTTATTTGTGGTGGTTTCTTTATTTATAAGATTTTTTTGGCATCGGTCTCACATCAAGATGGGCCCACGAGGCACCACAACACCACCACCCCCTAGGCGCGCAGTGGTGGCTTGTGGGCCCCTCGTGGATCTTCTGGCCCTCCCACAAAGCTTCGGGGTCTCTTTTGTTCCAAAAAAGCATCAAAAAGTTTTAGCCCGTTCCGAGAACTTTTATTTCTACACAAAAAACAACACCACGGTAGTTCTGCAAAAAACAGCATCAGTCCGGGTTAGTTCCATTCAAATCATACAAAAACCATATAGAATTGTTGTAAACATGGCATGAATACTTCATAAATTATAGATACGTTGGAGATGTATCAATGTTCCCTTTACTTCGTGATACTTTACAAAACCCAGGTGTGTCGGTATCCTCCTGAGTCATGCACCTGCTCACTATACCATTCTTCTCATTACCGGTTTTGTTCTTCTTTCTCGTTGAAATGTTTTGGCATCCCCGTGACATAATCACCTATGTCTGACCACACGATGATTGATGTCATAACACCGAGAGGGCCCTAAGAATAACTCCCCATCGTCGGAGGAGCAAATCCCACTCTCGAGCTATCTAGTCCCTTGTCAAACTTTCTGATGAACCTGTAAGTTGATGTTATGATCACCGTGTTACAGATGACGTTTGGGCAACCCCAAAGTTCACCGTACTGTAGGAACTGACTAGGATACTCTCATAGTTTGCGGAACTAAAAGACATGCTAACAGTCTGTGTTATAACAATTGATTTCAGACAATATTATCTCAAACTATAACAAACAAGTTTGGGTCGATTCAATATGATTGTTCTCCTAACGTCATACTCTCAAGTTTGTTTTAGGACTATCATTACATTTAGTGATATCCTAAGATCCAGAAAAACATGATCGTCAACAACACTTGAGCCAGTTTTAGAGGCAAGACAAGGAACCTATTCTTTATCGTTTATCATTCCACACATGCACATGAGTTTTTCCACTGAGTCGCATATTCCAAGATAATAGCAGTTATAGCATGAAATATAAACTCTTAATAATGAAAATGGAAATATAATAATATAATATTACTACCTTTAGGGCATATTTCAAACAATATACAAATATAATAAAATAAAAACTGCAAGCAATTTAATGGTTTTAGTAAATATGGAAATTGGACGTGGGGGCCATACGTTCACTAGAGGCAACTCTCTCATAAACATAGCAACGGTGGGCAAAAGAAATTACCGTTGGACAATTAACAAAATAGCGCATAGTTATGATTATAATTCTTCACGACATGATCAACATATAGGTAAGTCGAAGACATAGCAACCACAAAGGGGACAAGCAGCATGAGCTGCAATCTGACAATAGACTTTGCATTGCGTGGTCGCCAAGGCTCCCTGCGCAATCTTCCATGTTATTACCTTCATTTTTCTGTGGGATTACTAAACTCCAAATCAATTTCTAGATAGGCTGGAGACCATCGGGTTGGCTGCTGGTCGCCCTTTCCGTGAACTAGCTAGTGATCGTGCACGGCCGCAGAGGCCTATGGGTACTGCTCACCGTGAAGCAGGCAAGCGACTCCAGCTGCCATGATACAAATTCTTTTGTTGCCATGGGTACACGAGAATTTTATAAACACTCTCCACATTGGCTCTCCAAAAATGTTCATGCAACAGATGGGCGTTCCAAGCATCGTACGTGTCTAAGAATGCCGAGAGACACGAGCCGCCTCACTTCCAAAAAATGCCTAGGGTTTCTCTACTTCCCGCCGATCCAGACGCCGGTCTGTCTCGTCTTCGGTGGCCTTAGGGACATGAGGGTGCAGTTCATCCCGACCCTTGTCAACTAGAGGGCTCTGTTTTTAGATATTTCTTCGAGTATTGTTAGGGTTTGTGTCCTTCTCAGGAACACGAGAGGGCGGTGTCTCCTTGAAGACGGAATAAGATTCTTCCTGCAGAGCCTAAGTCCCGGTGATGCTTCTAGCATCATTGGTGAGCGTGTGGAGGTGTGTCTCCAGCGGATCTATCTTTTAATGTTTTTCTCAGTTCTGTCCGTGGTTCGTCTATGTTCATGTGCCTCTAGGTTGGATCCGTCCGTTCTATGATATTCTTCATAGGCGGCGGTTGCTATTCTGGTGCGCTGATCCTTGGGGCCTTGGCAGAATGACTTCCTGACTATCTATTATAACAAATTTTCCTTGGCTCCCGCAGAAGGACGATGACGGCAGCACCCGTCAGCTCGTCTCAGTGCTTGTAGTCGTCTTTAGGTGGTCAAGGAATCTGGATGTAATTATTATTATTTTTATGTTCGTTGTACTGCCATAATTGAATATGAATAGATCAAAAGTTTTTTTAAATACCGAGACATGTAAGGACACTGTTCCCCTCGGTATCATTGGTCGAAACGTGGGGCTCCATTGTAGCGACAGGACCTCAAATAGTCTGTGCTGCTGTGCACCAGTGTCATCCCTGGATCAGTAATGCTGACACGCACAGTACAAATGGAGGATTTATAACAGAGTAGCAATCACACACTTATTACATCGAATATCTCCAAAGATAATAAGTATGATAAATATTGCTTAAGGCCATCTAAATACGATAACAGCGGAAGACTTGGAAGATAAGTGAGTCCATCAACTCCAACGGCATCACTGAGTAGAAGACCACGACCTAAGGCACCTTACTCGTCATCTGAAAAGTCTGCAACATGAAACGTTGCAGCCCGAAAACGGGTCAGCACATGGAATATGCTGGCAAAATAACACATAGAGAATAATGAACATAATAATGCTATACTACATGCATATATGGCTGGTGGGAAGCTCTATGTTTACAGTTTTTGCGAAAAGCCAATTTTTCCCTACTGCAAAGGAATAAATTTTATTTAACTATCATGGTGGTTGTTAAACATTGAGATGGTTGACAGCATCTCAATCCCAATTAAAAGTCATCATTAACCCAACAAAGTTAATTAAAGTAACATGGTGATGAGATTCACATGATAATCCAGGTACTAGATACTCAAGTTGTCCATAACCGGGGACACGGCTAACCATGATTAGTTTGTACACTCTGCAGAGGTTTGCGCACTTTTCCCCACAAGACTCGATTGCCTCCGCTTGATTCTCGCACTACATGATGTTTGAGAAACGTATGACCGAGACACAGTCTTTCAGAAACAATCACTCTTTACTCCGGATGGACAGTTACACCTACTTTCCCCTGCATCTGCTAGCCCACCTCTTCAAGAGATCATGTAACCTACTTAACTATGCTAGAGCCCATAATAGCTTGTGGCTGCACACGAAAGTTTCCAGCATGAATAATCTTATGATCCCTTTGAGCCTGGGTGGCGGTCCTTATACAAACAGACAACACTGGGTTCTCCAGGTGCCTCAATCCACCCAGATGTGAGTTTTAGTTGCCACCTTAAGTAAACCATTATTAACAATCTCACATCTGTCATGAATATCACTCAAACCCAATCCACGTCTACGAGCATAGCATGGCAATATATATAGCAACATAGAAGTAACTCCCAAGGGTTTGATAAACAAAACAGGTAATAGGTACTACCTCAACTATTTCCCAATACCCACAATTTAATTAGATCCTAACCGTGCAATGTTTGAGGATTGATCTAATGCAATACAAACTGGGTATGGAAAGGTATGATCAAAGTGTTACTTGCCTTGCTGATGATCCGCGAAACCTAGCGATTCGAAGTAACAAGCGGCACACTCCGGGTACTCTATCGCAAACAAATAAGCAAACAATAAGTACTCATCTAATGCACAGGTAAAACTCGAATGAAAGATCCAACCAGAAAGTTCAACTTAAGAACTCCGGTTTGCAAAAAGAATCAACTCGAACGAAGCAACGAAAGTCAAACGGCGAAAGAAACAAGCTTCGTTTACTTATCTGGATCTAGGTCAAATTTTACAGTAGCAAAAACTTGTTTGAGTAGGTTAAACGGAAAGAGAATTTCGAGACGAAACTCTAGGCGCTTGAATCGCCTGATTCCGATAAATGAGCGAAAAGTTAGACGAAAACGAAGATCCGATCAGAAATCGAGATCTGAAATAATCGCAGAAAAATCCGACAAAAAAGAAAACTGACGAACGGTTAACTAACACACGTTCGTTAACAGAGAAAATCTGACGAACGCGTTCGTTAAAACGAACGGGTCGGTGAACGTTCACTAAATAATAAAACCGAAGAAAATAAACCGATCTAGGGTTTTAAAAAAACGAACGGTTTTTTTAGAAAACCGGCAAACGACGGCGAGTCGGTACCTCGTCGGAACGGAGCTCCGGCGGGGTCGGCTGGCTCCGGCGGGGCTCGGCGAGGGGCGGCGAGGGCGGCTCCGGCGGCGGGGTTCGGCGAGCGGGGCGGCGGCTCCTCGAGCTCCGGCGGCGGCGGCGGGTGCGGGTCGAGGCGGGGCTCGGGGTGGCGAGGGAGGGGCGGCGGCGGGGTATATAAGGAGGGGGTGGGGCCTGCTTGGAGGAGGGGGCAAGGCGGCGGGGCTCCGGCGGAGTCCGAGCCGGACACCGGGCGCGGCGGCGCTGGCGTGCTCGCGGAGGAGACGGCGCGGCTAGGCCTCGGCCCAGTCGGGCGCGGCGCGTTTTTTTTAAACATTTCGCCGAAAAAAATCACAGAAAAAAAAATAAAAAATCCAAAGAAGATAAAACAAATTTTCCCCGTCTAGTTAAAATAATTAGAACAGGGTGAACATTTTCTTTGGCACAAAAATGCAGTTTTGAAAACGTGCAATATTTTTTTAATGCAATTAAAATTGCAAATAAAATCCGGATAAAATCCAATATATGATTTTAATATTTTTCCTCCAATATTTCAATTGTTTTGAAGAAGTCATATTTTCTCCTCTCATTTATTTTAACTGAAATATTTTTCCGGAGAGAAAATAATTAAAACCTAAATCCTCGTTTTATTATTTGATGAAAATCAAATATGAAAAATCGAGAAAATCCCCAACTCTCTCCGAGGGTCCTTGAGTTGCTTAGGATTTATCGAGGATTTGTCAAAATGTAATAAAATATGCTATGCAATGAATGATCTATGTATAACATTCCAAATTGAAAATTTGGGATGTTACATCCATGGAATCTGTGGGTCACGCCAAGTGCTGTTGGAAGTGTTGTTGCCTAGCCTCCGTATAATTCCATGCTCTAACTTTGCCAAGGGAAACCCTTGTACACGACGCGCCGGCCGAACCGTTGCCCCGGTCACGCGCGGGCCACTCGATCTAGCTTTTTTTTTCTCGGACGCGAAACGCTCACCCCCTCCTTGCGCGCATCCATCCATCCATCCCTACCTCTCGTTCCTTGTGCTGGAACCATGGTGGTCGGGCGCGCCCGACGGAGGTGACGCGGGTGATCGCTGCAATCTGCATCTCGCCGGCGAGCCTTCCGTCCACCCCTGCATCAAGCTTTTACCGCTGTAGCTACATCTCGCCGGCGAGGTCGTCCCCCCCCCCCCCCCGCGCGGCAATATACCCACGTGCACGGCCGCCTTTTTATCCGTGATTTACCGGTGCACCTTCTCCAACTCCGGCGGCGAGCTACATACCTTGCAAGGCGAAGGGTACACCCGTGAAACGCAGGGATGCTGGAACCAGCATCTGGTTTGCTACAGCCGGTAAATCTAGAGCTGGAACCAGTATGTGGTTTTGTTGCATCGTCCAAAGTGTTTTCTGCGGCAACGACGGCGGACTTCGTCATTTGTTGCAACCTACATGGCAAAAGCTTCTACTGGCGAGCTTTTTTGTTACCACGGTGACTGGCGGAACTAGTGACCAGGAACCTGGAACCTGCCTTTTGTTTTTCTACAACCTGTTAAGCCAGAGCTGGAACCAACTAATGCTTTTGCTGCATCGTCGGAGTGTTTTTTTGTGGCAACGGCGACGGAGCACATGATTTGTTGGAACCGTCAAATCCAGAGCTGGAACCAGCATATGGTTTCGCTGCAATTGGCTGGGGCGGTTTTTCTCCATCGGCCACGGTGAAGTCATGTTTTTCGTTGCAACCGAGAACCACAGAAGCTTCCACGCAGCGAAGTTTTTTGCTACAACCAGCAAAACTAGAGCTGGAACTAGGCATGTGATTTTGCTGCATCATTTGATTTTGGTTTCTGAGGCGACGAAGACGGACGTCCTTATTTGTTGCATCTGACAAGAAGAAAGCTTCTACCGCTGAGTTTTTTGCTACCAAGGTGAAACGGTGCCCGGCAACAGTGACCACGACGAGTTTCGACGAATAGGATCAGGGCGCCAAGCTGCAACAACGAGATGCAGGGGGCTGTTTGGACGATGGCGCCATAGATGTTCGGGGAGGCGACCTCCCGCGCTGGAACAGGATGCGAGTGCATGGCATGGCGAGGTCTCGCAGAAGACGTGAAGGCGTCGGTCTACTACAAGCCGTGAGCTCCCGCCGGAGTCGCGTGGCGAGCGTCGGTGGGGATAAAGCAAAGAGGAGAGGGTGGGAACGGCTGTTGTGGGGTGCGTGGGAGAGGGCGACTGCCATACAACAACCTACGTGCGGAGAAGAAGCGGGGGAAGGAAGAAGACGACCTGGATGGATAAGGATCTAATGGCTTAGGATGGGCCGATCGGACAGTTAGCGTGCGTCCGGCCGAACGTGCGCCGGTGCCTATCGTTGCCCTTTTGCCAATGTTCATTTTTCTTTGAGAATGAGCCCATGTTCAATTTTGCGCCAAGGGAAAGAAGGTACTGTCGGAGGGCAATTTTGTTGACCTCTAATAAAAAAAGATTTAAAGAAAAAGGGGGCCGAAGAATATGCTCCGGCATGGAACTAAACTTGGAACGACTAGATTTTCCCCCATACCATGCCCAGCAACAATGCCATTATTATTTTATCCTCAAAAGAGAAAATGCCATTATTATTGCTGGGAAAGGAGGGATCAAAATCTTGGTAACAACACTTTTAGCAAGGTGGGGCTAGAAACAAGAGGAACCACCTATTTCTAAGAACACAAGCATTTCAAAACAGCCGCAACACTCTATCAACATTTAAAAAATAGCCAAATGCGCAATCGTACAAGCGCATATATGCTGTTTCACAATTGGAATTTCCAATAGTTTTTATTTGGCCCTCCCATTTGAGCATTGGTTACATGAATTGCAGAACCAACAGGGTCATTTCAGCAACACACACAAAGAACAGGCCGTAAATTTTTCACCACATGAACACATCATCATGTCTATACCGTTTTCCCAAATTAGAAAAGTAACCAGCTACACATGCAAAACCTGCACACTCAACTGGAGCAGCACCCCCCAAATTGGCTTTCCCGGCTCCAGCCTCCTGCCAGCAGCCCTCACTCGGCTCAGCTCGGATGTTCCCACACCGCTGAGCAAGCAAGCAAGCAGTCTCTCTCCTCTCTAAAAAAAAGGCTCTCTCTTTTCTGCCCTGCGCCTACACGCATACGCACATTGACAGGGAGCGGCAGCAGCAAGGAGTGAAACAAACTCTCTCTCCTCACTAAATCCCAAATCCTGCTCTTATCATCCTGTTTTCCTGCCTCCCTTCTGCTGCCTCCTGCTCTCCAAAGCTCCCACACCACACCCAAGAGGAGAGAGGAAGCCAGCAGCAAAAGCTTTTGCCTCCCTCCCCCCCCGCCGCCGTCCCCCCTGCTAAAATGTGATGTCCAATCCATCAGATTGCTTCTAGTTCAGTCCCCCACTCCTCTCCTGGGTCAGTCCCTTGCCCACCGCTGTTCCCCCTCCCTCCCTCATGCACCCTCCGCCTTGATTCTTCTCATGGTTTTTCCTGCTGCTTTTTCCTCCTAGTTATGGGATCCGGCGAGCTGGATGGACGCGCATTGGAGCAGCAGCAGTAGCGGGGGCGAAGCTGCAGACGGGGGATCTGGATCCGAGGCACCACCACCGGGGTCCTCACGGAGGCGACGGCGCAGGAGGAAGAGGAGGTGGAGGTGGAGGTGGCGGCGGCGGGCAGCAGGAGGCTGCGGATGAGGAGCAGCAGCAGCAGCAGCAACAGCACCACCACTACCGGCTGCTGCAGCTGCACCAACAAGTGCAGCAGGACCAAGAACCTCCGCCCGCCCCCGTCTTCCAGCTCTCGCACCTCCAGGCCACGTCCGTGAGGCAACCGGGCTCGTCCGCCGAGTATGCCCTTCTCGCGCCCATGGGCGATGCCGGCCAGTCCCATCATCACCACGGGCTCCAGACGCAGCTCCTGTCTTTCGGAGGCGCCGGGAGCCACCACCATCACATGCATCAATTCACGGCGCAGGCGCAGGCGCCCGCGGCATCCCAGACGCGGGCGCGAGGAGGACGAGGCGGCGAGATGGTGCCGGCGACGCCTGCGCGGGTGAGGGGCGGCGGAGGCGGGGAGATCGTGGCAGTGCAGGGAGGGCACATTGTGCGCTCCACGGGGCGGAAAGACCGGCACAGCAAGGTCTGCACGGCGCGCGGGCCTCGCGACCGGCGCGTCCGGCTGTCGGCACACACGGCCATCCAGTTCTACGACGTGCAAGACCGGCTGGGCTACGACCGCCCCAGCAAGGCCGTCGATTGGCTCATCAAGAACGCCAAGGACGCCATCGACAACCTCGACACCCTTCCGGCTTGGCAGCCCACGGCCGTCGCCCCTGCCTCCAGCAATGCCGCCGCGCCGCCGTCCTCCTCGACCCAGCCTGACTCCGCCGACAACTCAGACGACCAGGCGCAGGCCATCACCATCGCGCACTCGTCCTTCGACTTCGCCGGCTCTGGTGGCGCTGGAGGAGCCACGGGCGGCATCAGCTTCCTCCCGCCGTCGCTCGACTCGGACTCCATCGCGGACACGATCAAGTCGTTCTTCCCCATGGGCGGGACCGCAGGCGGGGAGCCGTCGTCGTCCACTGTGGCTGCGCACTCGTCGGCCATGGGTTTTCAAGGCTACACACCGGACCTCCTGTCGCGAACCGGCAGCCAGAGCCAAGAACTCCGGCTGTCGCTGCAGCCTTTACCAGACCCCATGTTTCACCACCACCACCACCAGCAGGAGCAGCACCGGCCGGATGGCCACGACGGCAACGGCACCGCCCAGCAGACACTATTCCCCGGCGCGGCCAGTTACTCATTTGGCGGCGGCGGCGCCATGTGGGCCGAGCAGGCGGCGAGCCAGCGCATGATGCCGTGGAACGTGCCCGACCCAGGCGGCGGGAGCACTGGCGGCTACTTGTTCAACGTGTCGCAGCAGGCGGCGCATATGCAAGCGGCGCTGAGTGGCCAGAGCCAGTTCTTCTTCCAGAGGGGTCCCCTTCAGTCCAGTAACCAGCCCTCCGACCGAGGATGGCCGGAGACCGTCGAAGCTGACGACAACAACCCGATGCAGCAGCAGCAGCAGCACCAAGGGGGCTTGAACCCTTCCGTGTCGGCAATCGGGTTCGGTCCCGGCGTCAGCTTCTCCGGATTCCGCGTCCCCGCGAGGATGCAGGGCAACGAGGAGCACAACGGCGGCAATGGCGACAAGCCGCCGTCCGTCTCCTCGGCTTCCCACCACTGACAGCAGCAGTGGATGACAGATGACTTCACCACCAACCTCCACAGTGTACCAGCAACGACATCGGCCATCAGCTCCTCCACTTGCATCACTGTGAGAATTCTTACTTATGTCCTAACTGACTTGTACTGTTGTACTATAATTCTGCCTGTTCTCCATTACTGCATTGCCGTCGACCCTTCCTTGAACGCGCGATTCCTGATTGGTTCTTCATCCTCTTGCAGGGTGCTAATTTGATTCCGCTTCATCATTTATAGGAGCTGGTGATTGCATTGCAACTAGGAGGAGCGAAATTCGGAGCTGGTTCTACGTCTGGTTGGTTGGTTGGTTGGTTTTCCATCTCTTCTGCTACGTGTGTCATTGTCTTTTGCTTCAAGATCACTCGGAGCTTCTTAGAATTAGGCTTGTGAGAGTGCAGCGACACAGCAAGCTGGTGAGCCAGCCTCTTTGTGGCATTGCATTAGGTGTAGTTGATGTTGTAGTTTGCTGTAGGTCAAGCTCGATTGCTTTCTTTCTTTCACTTGTTGCTGTATGCTACTACTAGATGTTATTCTCAAACTTATAAATGGATGTTGGATGGGGAGAGGAGTCTATCACTCCATCTTTATCTTTCCATCCTTTTTGGTCACAACATCATCTTTCCATTGTTCGCTCTTCCTTTCTTTACTGTCACTACTATAAGCAGATGTTGATTGGTGCCTGTCGTGGAGTATCTTCCCTTAACATCTTTTGTTTATTCATATTACATTATGCCGTGCAACCAAATCCAAGCTTCTTATTTTTATCCATTCTCTCTTTTTAAAAGACTTGTTGGAGCTGAGAAAGAACTTGCTCAAAACAACCAAAAGGGATTTATTTAATGCAAACTTTTAAGCTTCAAAAATACTCCTATACAACCGCAAGCTCGCATGGCATGGATGGGATGGCCTCACTCTATAGTTCACTACAGTACATCCATTCTCTCCTAGCCCTATCCATGTGATCTGTTGGGTCTCTTTCGTCCCTGCCGCTGCAGCAGCAAGCCAGGGCAGGAGGAGGCAGCATGCATGGCAGCAGCAGCAGATGCAGCTTTCCTAGCCGTCTGTATCTACCTATCACTGCGCAAGGCAAAGATTGTCACAAGGAAAAGGCTGTGTGTCTGTGTGTGTCATTAGTACTACTCTGCCATCTGCCTGTCTTACATGCGCCATCAGCGAGTCAGTGGCACGGTACAAGCTCTTTTAACCATTTTACCTTGTGCCAGGCCTTGGCTTTGCACTCACTGATGCAGCACTTTGTGACAGATGCCAGAAAGAGGGAGGACATGATTGCCCTTCCCTCTTCGCCTCTCTGATTGGCTTCCACATGGAATCTCTTGTCTGTGCTGTACTGTAACTTTAAGCTGCTATGGTAATTACTTCTGGCTTGTGGGAGATGAGTGCCGGGCTGTTTGGTTCTAGGCCTAGCATTGCCACACTTTGCCAGACATTCTTGCCACGGTTGCCTAAGGTTAGTTCTTCAAAATGAGAGCCACAAGTTAGCAAGCCTAAGGGAATCTTGCCACACTTTTTGTGTGTATGGCATTTGGGGCCAAGTGTGGCTTGAATCAAACACTCACCTAAGTTGGTCAAACATGTCTAACCTTAGGTGTGGCAATCTTTGACAAAGTTACTCACAAACCAAACAACCCCTGCATGTTCTGGATCTCATCAAGCAGCCACCTTCTCGCTTCCCTTCTTCCCCCCTGCTATGGAGTCCCCCCATGGACTAGTGCTTTGCTGGGGAGATGGAATAAGCGGTGGCACTACACTATTGTGCATACATCCCTACAGCACTACTCCTACTGCAAGTGGTTAACGGTAGCTTTGCAGGCTTTAGCATAGCAAGGCAAGAGCACGTACTTGTGGTGGCTGTGAGCCTGCAGAATTTTGAGGTGGCAACAAGTACAACTTTGTTAGTGCTAACACGTCGGTGTTGGAAGTCACGAGTTGTTGTTTGTAAGTTGTAGAGGGGTTGAAATGTAAGAAAGGCATGTGTATATCTAGACTAAAGAAACCAAGGAGAGTGAGCTTTTCAGAAAAATCTTCTTCTCTCCTATCGGTGACTTTGCTTCCCACCTGAGCTCCACCCCAAAATTGACTACATAGTATTAGAGTTCGACATATCTGGCTCGCCGCTCACATGGACAGGGTAGGGCGTCGAGAGGCGAAGGTAGAGGGATTGAGACCTAGTTACGGCGGTGGCGAGTCGAATCGGGGATGACTAAAGAAGGTTGTGAGGCTCCCTATGTTGAATATTGGAGCAATTTCCATTTAATTTAATCCAAAAACACAAAAGTTAGATCATGACCAACAAAATTAACATGGTGATCAAACGAACAATAGTACTACCAATCCAGAAGCAATCCCTAACAAAAGGGACAAGGGCACATGCGGCCTGGTGGATGAAGAGGCATTCACAGTCATGGTACCATCACCAGCGAGAAACATGTTGGTAAAGAGGTCGTCGGCGTTGGGGAAGAAGTCGTCGTGCGCAGCCACGGCAGGGAAGAATCCAGTTGTTGCACTAGAGCGCTCCCTAAAAACCTGATTGTCCCTCTTTTGTACATGATCACAAAAGGTGGGGTTCCGAAGGCATGCTATCTCACCTGTGGTGCATGCTGAGAAGAGAGGTGGGAAAGATTTAGGCAGCCCAGAGCTTTGCAACGATCTGGCAGACACATAGGAGGCGAAGTGACTCACACACACTCGTCCGGGAAGTGGCGCAACTGAGAAATCACTTCGCCAGGATGCTGCTAACGCGACACATGAATCAGAGACCCGTCGATCAAACTGTGTGAGATGCATGAATCGCAAACGATATAAAAAAAACCCCGTCACCAATAGGATGAACTGTGTGCGATGATGGATCCATCAAGCACGATTCAGATTAGAGTTGCTTGTGCGAATCTTGGCATAAAGTTGATCCATACGAATCATTTGCGATGAGCCAAAAAAAAACACAAACGGTCAGCTATATCAAGGTGTGTGCGATAGACGGCATACAGTTCACTCGCATGAACTGTTTGCGATGATTCAGAAGAACACAAATGATTCGGCGTGACAAGATGTGTGCGGTACCCGGCAAACAGATCGGTAATCAGAATTGTGTGCGATAATTATAGACAACGCATACGATATTTTGTTGTGAGTTGTGTGCTCGATAGGGCACACAATTTAAGAAACCAACTGTGGGCGATAATGTAAAAGATCTCTATCGAATACATATTGCTAACCGTCTGCGATGAGATTAACAGGGAAAACAGAGATAACGAATTAATATGAGCGAACGGCAACACAGATATGCAGTCTACTTAATTTAGTCCTTCTTGTTGTTGTTGGATGGCCCCACGACATCGTCTTGGTGAGGACGCTTCTAACCGTTGACCGTTGGCTTCTCATCATGACCACCGTCGTCATCCTCGTTGATGTCCTCGTCGTCGTCCTCCTTGTTCGACCATTCCTCCTCCTCATTATCATCGTCGTCGTCTTCTTCGTCCTCCATTTGACTCCTCGTCCGTCTGGTCGTTGTCCGACGACTCGGGCGGTGGCGACCCTTCCATGATCTGGATAAAATCGAGGTCGGGCCTCGACACCAGATTCATGGAAGACAAGGGGGGTGATTCCGAGGTTGACCTATGATCGGGGGCCAGACTCCTGGCGGAACTTTCGTCCTCGTTGTCGATCGGCATGGCTGCGGTACGTATACAAACCACGAGAAAGCGAGATTGTAGAGTGTGTGAAAGTGTGTAGCGCGACCAGTTGGGACGATGAAGATGGTGGAGACTAAAGTGGGGTATGAAGAAAAGAGGAATTCAACTGAAGCGAGGGATTGATGGATTATATTGGCACCTTGATAGGTGGTTAGAATCTTGATATAATCAACCACAATTATTAGTACTCAGTCGCTCCAAATTCAGGCGGTTGCCGGTTCTCAATGTGATACTTACGCACACGGGTTGGAGCGTCCAAATGTGAAACAAGCATTTTTCATAGGTCAGTTGCCAAGCAAATAGATGAGCTCGGCTTATTGATGTAGCCAGTAATATTCAAACAACACCCTAATAATCATTGCAAACATCGCATAGAAGATGGCTAATGCAACAAGTACAATTACACATGCTAGTTCCTTCTTGTCTCTTTCTTTCATCTGTTGCATGTGTTTGATTCTTTCTTGCTTCATCGTAGTGATTTTACACTCCAGATCAGTCAGTTTCTTCTTCATCTTTACGTTATCTTCTGTGAGCTTGGTGATAACACTCCGAGCCCTGCCATGCCATTGATCATCTAGCCATTTAACAAAGGCACAGGCCTCATACCCCTTCCAATGTTAAATAGTATTCAGGATGAGCGAGGGCATTAACTCAACTGAAATGATGAACTTAGCACTAACCTCTAAGGGGCAACTGAGAAACCATCTGCCAATGTCGAATCCCTCCGTGCATACACGTCGAGCGGGATTGTGTCCGTGCACACACCTCAGCTTTTGGTACTTCTCGGTGGTGCAAAATTCAGAGTCGAACTCATGTTGCGGGAATCTGGAGTCATACTCCGGATCCGGCGGTTCATAGCTTTCCTGGGTGGGGGTCATTCAGGATGGATTGACCAGGGAGCTAATTTGGGCATGCTAACAAAGTTCGGGATTGATTGGAACCTTATAAGAAGATTCATATTTGTAGTACACCGGCCTTCTGATGACCATAGGCAAGTGCTCGGTTGTGACCGCTATCGTGGCGGCGCCGCCCATTGATGACTCACACGTACAGGGGATCAATCATAGTCCTTTTAATAAGTAAGAGTGTTGAACCCAACGAGGAGCAGAAGGAAATTACAAGCGGTTTTCAGCAAGGTATTTTCTACAAGCACTGAAACTAGCGGCAACAGATAGTTTGGTGATAAGATAATTCGTAACGGGTAACAAGTAACAAGTGTAACAAAGGCGCAACAAGATGTCCCAATCCTTTTTATAGAGAAGGATAAGCCTGGATGAACTCTTATATAAAGCAAAGTCCTCCCGAGGACACATGTGAATTACTATCAAGTTAGTTTTCATCATGCTCATATGATTCGCGTTCGTTACTTTGATAATTTGATATGTGGGTGGACCGATGCTTGGGTGTTGTCCTTACTTGGTCAAGCCTCCCACTTATGATTAAGCCCTCTCAAAAGCATCCGCAAATACAAAAGAAGAATTAAGATAAATCTAACCATAGCATGAAACATGTGGATCCAAATCAGCCCCTTACGAAGCAACGCATAAACTAGGGTTTAAGCTTCTGTCACTCTAGCAACCCATCATATACTTATTACTTCCCAATGCCTTCCCCTAGACCCAAATCATGGTGAAGCTTCATGTAGTCGTCGTTCACATAACACCACTAGAGGAAAGACAACATACATCTCATCAAAATATCGAACAAATACCAAATTCACATGATTACTTATAACAAGACTTCTCCCATGTCCTCAGGAACAAACGTTACTTCTGGAAAAGCATATTCATGTTCAAGATCAGAGGGGTATTGAATATCATTTAGGATCTGAACATATGATCTTCCACCGAATAAACCAACTAGCATCAACAACAAGGAGTAGTCAACACTACTAGCAACCCACAGGTACCAATCTGAGGTTTTGGGGACAAAGATTGGATACAAGAGATGAACTAGGGTTTGAGAGGAGATGGTGCTGGTGAAGATGTTGATGAAGATTGACCCTCCCTCGATGAGAGGATCATTGGTGACGATGATGGCTTCGATTTCACCCTCTGAGAGGGAAGTTTCCCCGGCAGAATCGCTCTGCCGGAGCACTAGATTGATTCTGCCCAGGTTCCGCCTCGGGATGGTGGCGCTTTGTCCCGAAAGCTCTCTCTTGCTTTTTTCTGGGTCAAAACCCTCCATATAGCATAAGATGGACACCGGGGGCAGGCCAGGTGGCCACAAGCCCTGGGGGTTAGGGTGCGCCCCCAGGCTTGTGGCCACCTGGTGGGTCCCCTCCGGTAGTTTCTTCGCCCAATATTTTTAGATATTCCAAAATAATTCTTCGTAAAGTTTTAGGACATTTGGAGTTGTGCAGAATAGGTGTCTCAGATTTGCTCCTCTCCGGTCCAGCATTCTAGCTGCCGGCATTCTCCCTGTTTGTGTAAACCTTGTAAAATAAGAGAGAAAGGGAATAAGTATTGTACCATAAAGTGAATAAACAGCCCATAATGCAGTAAATATCAACATAAAACATGATGCAAAATGGACGTATCAACTCCCCCAAGCTTAGACCTTGCTTGTCCTCAAGCGAAAGCCGAAATCTCTAATCATGTCCACATATTTAGAGACAAAGGTTTCGATAAAATAAAATACGGACATGAGGGCATCATGATCATCTTTAGAACAGCAATATATATTGTCATATAACTTCTCATGCTAAAGTGATAATTCGTTCACAAGATAAAGTATGAATCGAGAACTTTATTGAAAACCAACAAACTATGATCTTCGTCATCAGAACAATTGCAATTTATCATAACATACTCAACCATAATTTAGTCTTTCATGATTGCTAACACTCACGCGATACTTATGAGATCAAAGGTTCAATCAAACACATAGGAAGACAGGGGATTATAGTTTCGTCTCCCAACCATTTACCTCAAGGGTAATGTCAACAATAATAATTTATGAACACCTACATCCGAGTGGATATATATGTCTGGATCATCCCCAACACAGAGTGCTTGCCAAAAAGAGAAAATATAAAAGGAAATGTGAAGATCAGCATGACTCTTGTATAAAGGTAGAAGGTAAAAATAAAAGATAGGCCCTTCGCAGAGGGAAGCAGAGGTTGTCATGCGCTTTTATGGTTGGATGCACAAAATCTTAATGCAAAAGAACGTCACTTTATATTGCCGCTTGTGATAAATAACTTTATTATGCATTTCGTCGCTTTTATTTCTTTCATATCACATGTTCATATAAAGTTTATGTTCCTCACACTTAAAGATCGTACATATTTAGAGAGCAATTTTTATTGCTTGCATCGATGACAACTTACTTGAAGGATCTTACTCAATTCATAGGTAGATATGGTGGACTCTCATGGCAAACTGGGTTAAAGGATTTTGGATGCACAAGTAGTATCTCTACTTAGTGCAGAAGATTAGGCTAGCATAGGATGAGAAACAAGCTCAACATGTTGGAGGATCCATGACAGTATAATTTCTATTCGGATATAAGAAAAACATAACTCATTATGTTGTCTTCCTTCTCCAACATCAACCTTTTAGCATATAATATTTTAATGAGTTCTCACAATCACAAAAGATGTCCAAGATAGTGTATTTATATGTGAGAGCTCTCTTTCTTTATTACTTCCTATTAATTGCAACAATGACCAAAACTATGTTTGTTAACCTTCAACAAATTGTATTCATCATACTCCTTATATGTGAAGTCATCACTCTCCATAAGAGTGTATCTAATCTTATTATTTATTTTTATTTTATTTTCGTTCTCCAAGATCAAAGTAAGAAAGCAAAGCCCGCAACTGAAAACTACTCTTTATTATATAACTCTCGGACTCGATTACAAAGATAGATCACAAGGCAAAACTCAAGGACTAGATGATGCTAAAACTCTTATTCTACTCGATAGTGATAAAACCAAAAGGATCAAACTAAGGTAAACGATAAAAGTAAAGATGTGATGGTGATACGATACCGGGGCACCTCCCCCAAGCTTGGCACATGCCAAGGGGAGTACCCATACCCATGTAATCAGGTCTCTTTCTTCGGAGGTGGTGATGATGGTGTGGATGATATGGGAGGCTTGTCCTCCGTCTTCCAAGGCATAGGCTCACCATCGTAGAAGGATGAACGAGTCTCCGGAATCCTCAAATCTGCAGCCAAAATCATCCTCTTAAATCTATATGCATACTCACAGTGTTGGTTTTGAAGGTCATAGATCTGGGCTTGGAGATGCTCGATTTTCTCATGAAGCTTGAAGATAGCCTTTCCAATATCATTGGAATCCAGCTTGTGGTCAAGGGTGAATTCCATGATCATGGAGTGATTGGCGTCGAGTCTGCATTCCACCATCCCTTGGCACTTGAAAACTTCTTGCTCCATCGCTTCGAGCCTGGACTCCATGCTTCCACTCCTCCTTGGCCCTTGAACATCCCGGATGTGAAGCACCCCCTCACGCATCTCAATGGTTTGAGGGTGTTGCAGCACCTCCGCAAGGTAGAGGTTGATGACCTTCTTGTAGAACTTGTCCTTCGGGGCGCTTGGGCACGTCATGGTGATCTAGATTTGTCAGAAAAATAGCTCGAAACAAGAAAAGAGGATATTGCCATGATACGGTGGTCAAAACCTTCGGGAGATTATATAATGAATTTTTACCGTGTAAAACAAGTATCCTAGGAGAAAACGTAGTCCGGAGGGCACACGAGGTGGCCACAAGCCTGGGAAGCGTGCCTCGGGGGTAGAGCGCGCTCCCACGGCTTGTCGCCACCTCGTGCACTTTTCAGACTACTTCTTATTTTCCTAATTTTTAAAATATTCCAAAACAGAGTAAAATTGCTTTTGGGAAAGTTTTGGAGTCGATTTACTTACCGTATCACATACCTATTGCTTTTTAGGGTTCTGGAGCGTTCTGGAAAGTTTCCCTTATGTACTCATCCGGCGTTATGGTATTAATAATATTGGTTTCAATATTTCTGGGAGTACCTGAGATATAATGCTTGATTCTTTACCCATTCACTACCTTCGGGTTGGTACCCTCGGCATTGTTGATCTTGATGGCACCAGAACGAAAAACTTCCTCGATAACGTAAGGCCCTTCCCATCTAGAGAGAAGTTTACCTGCAAATAATCTTAAACGAGAATTGTATACCAAGACATGGTCACCTACATCAAATTCATGCTTCTGTATCCTTTTGTCATGCCATCTTTTAACTTTCTCTTTAAACAGCTTGGCATTTTCATATGCTTGGGTTCTCCATTCATCAAGTGAGCTAATGTCAAATAACCTCTTCTCATCGGCAAGTTTGAAATCATATTTGAGCTCTTTAATTTCCCAATAAGCCTTATGTTCTGGTTCGAGAGGTAAGTGACATGCTTTTCCATATACCATTTTATATGGAGACATACCCATACAATTTTTATAAGCAGTTCTATCCGCCCATAATGCGTCATCAAGTTTTTTAGACCAATTCTTCCTAGATCTATTAACAGTCTTTTGCAAGATCAATTTTATTTCTCCATTACTTTATTCCACTTGACCACTAGACTGAGGATGATAAGGAGATGCAATCCTATTGTTAACATCATACTTAGCAAGCAATTTATGGAAAGCACCATGAATAAAGTGTGAACCACCGTCAGTCATCACATAACTAGGGACTCCAAACCTCGGGAAAATAACTTCTTTAAGCATTTTAATAGAAGTCTTGTGATCAACACTACTAGTTAGAATAGCTTCTACCCACTTAGTAACATAATCAACAACAACTAAAATATGTGTATACCCATTAGAGAAAGAGAAGGTCCCATATAATCAAATCCCGAAACATCAAATGGTTCAATAACAAGTGAATAATTCATAGGCATTTCTGATGTCTACTAATATTACCAATTCTTTGACATTCATCACAAGACAAGACAAACTTACGAGCATCCTTGAAAAGAGTAGGCCAATAAAAACCAGATTGTAATAGCTTGTGTGCAGTTTTGTCTCCAGCATGGTGTCCTCCGTAGCCCTCGGAGGACATTTGCGTAGGATCTGTTCCTATTCATGCTCGGGTACACAACATCTAATAACACCATCTACTTCTTCTTTATAAAGGTGTGGGTCATCCCAAAAGTAATGTTAAATCATAGAAAAACTTTTTATTTTGTTGGTATGTAAAACTGGGTGGTATAAATTTAGCAGCAATATAATTAGCATAGTCTGCATACCATGGAGTACTATGAGAAGCATTTATAACAACTAATTGTTCATCATGAAAGCTATCATCAATAGGTAGTGGGCCATCAAGAATATATTCTAACCTAGACAAGTTGTCTTCTACGGGGTTCTCAGCTCCCTTTCTATCAATAATATGTGAATCAAATTCTTAAAGCAAGAGAACCCACCTAATGAGTCTAGGTTTAGCATCTTTCTTTTCCATAAGATATTTAATAGCAGCATGATTGGTGTGAACAGTTATTTTAGAATAAACAATATAAGATCTGAATTTATCACAAGCAAACACAACTGCTAAAAACTCCTTTTCAGTAGTAGCATAATTTGTTTGTGCACTGTCTAGAGTCTTACTAGCATAATCGATAACATTTAATTTCTTATCAACTCTTTGTCCTAGAGCAGCACCAACAGCATAATCACTAGCATCACACATAATTTCAAAAGGGTAGGTTCCAATCGGGCGGTTGAAGAATAGGTGCAGAAATTAAGGCTTTCTTAAGGATTTCAAATGCTTCTACACAATCATCATCAAAAACAAATGGAACACCTTTTTGCAAAAGATTAGTGAGAGGACTAGAAATTTTAGAGAAGTCTATAATAAATCTCCTATAGAAACCAACATGACCAAGGAAACTTCTTATACCTTTGATATCCTTAGGACACGACCTTTTTTCAATAGCATCAATTTTAGCTTTATCAAATTCATTAACCATAAAGTGGCACTTCTCCCAATTCAAGACAAGATTAGTTTCTTCACATCTCTGCAAAACACGATCAAGGTTGCTTAAGCAATAACTAAAAGTTCCGTAAACGGAAAAATCATCCATGAAAACCTCAACAATCTTTTCACAGAAGTCAGAGAATATAGCAGGCATACATCTTTGAAAGGCTGCAGGTGCATGATGTCGCTTGAAGCTATGTCGGTATTTCCCCAAAGGGGAAGGGATGATGCAGCACAGCGGCAGTATGTATTTCTCTCAGATATGAAACCAGGGTTATCGAACCAGTAGGAGAACCAAGCAACACAACGTAAACAACCCCTGCACACAGATAACAAATCCCCGCAATCCGACGTGTTAAAGGGGTTGTCAATCCCTTTCGGGTACGGCGCCTCAAGATAGGCAAACGGACGTGAGATAAAATTATAGTAGATTGATAGATCAAACGCCAAATATAATAAATGAGAATAAAACGCAACAAGGTATTTTTGTATTTTTGGTTTAATAGATCGGAAAATAAATGCAAAGCAAAAGTAGATCGCAAAGACAGATATATGAGAAAGAGACCCGGGGGCCGTAGGTTTCACTAGTGGCTTCCCTCGAGAAAAATAGCAAACGGTGGGTAAACGAGTTACTGTTGGGCAATTGATAGAACTTCAAATAATCATGAAGACAGCCAGGCAATGATCATTATATGGGCATCACGTCCAAGATTAGTAGACCGACTCCTGCCTGCATCTACTACTATTACTCCACACATCGACCGCTATCCAGCATGCATCTAGTGTATTAAGTTCATGGAGAAACGGAGTAATGCAATAACAAAGATGACATGATGTAGACAAGATCTATCTATGTAGTGATAGACCCCATTGCTTTATCCTTAATAGCAATGATACATACATGTCGGTTCCCCTTCTGTTACTTGGATCAAGCACCCTAAGATCGAACCCACTACAAAGCACCTCTTCCCATTGCAAGATAAATAGATCAAGTTGGCCAAACAAGACCCAAATATCGGAGAAGAAATACGAGGCTATAAGAGATCATGCATAAAAGAGATCAAAGAAACTCAAATACTTTCATGGATATAAAAAGATATAACTGATCATAGACCAAAGTTCATCAGATCCCAACAAACACACCGCAAAAAGAGTTACATCATATGGATCTACAAGAAATCATTGTATTGAGAATTCAGCGAGAGAGAGGAAGCCATCTAGCTACTAACTACGGACCCGAAAGTCTACAAAGAACTACTCACGCATCATCGGAGAGGCACCAATGGAGGTGGTGAACCCCATCCAAGATGGTGTCTAGATTGGATTTGGTGGTTTTGGACTCTGCGGTGGCTGGATCAATATTTCATCGACTCCCCTAGGTTTTCTGGAATATTGGGGTATTTTTAGAGCAAAGAGGCGGTCCGGGGGGCACCCGAGGTGGGCACAACCCACCAGGGCACGCCTGGGCCTCCTGGCGCGCCTTGGTGGGTTGTGCTCTCCTCGAAGCACCCCCAGGCGCATCCAGGGCCCATTATGTGTCTTCTGGTCCAAAAAAATCTCCGGGAAGTTTCGTTGCATTTGGACTCCGTCTGATATTGATTTCCTGCGATGGAAAAAACATGCAGAAAACAGCAACTGGCACTTGGCACTATGTTAATTGGTTAGTACAAAAAATGATATAAAATGACTATAAAACATCCAAGATTGACAATATAACAACATGGAACAATAAAAAATTATAGATACATTGGAGAGGTATCAACATCCCCAAGCTCCTACTCGTCCTCGAGTAGGTAAGTGATAAAAACAGAAATTTTGATGTGGAATGCTGCCTGTCATGTCATAGCATATTATTTTCTTTATAGTATGGACATTTGGAATTTTATGTGATTCAAAGCAATAGTCTAGTTTTGACATGACAATTTAAATACTCAAGCATATCAACAAGCAACCATGTCTTTCAAGATATCAACGCTAAAATAAGTTATCCCTAGCCCATCATGCTCAACCATTGATCCATTCATGAAACACACTCGCATATTAGCTACACCCAATACTCGAGTACAATCATATTGCCTCTTAGTTGGTGATTTTATAAGAGAAGATGGAGACTCAAATTCAAAATAAAAATTGCATAAAGTAAAAGAAAGGCCCTTCGCAGAGGGAAGTAGGGATTTGTAGAGGTGCCGGAGCTCAAAGCGAAAAATTGAGAGATAAAAACATTTTGGGAGGTGTATCCTTCCCACCAATGAAAACGACTTAGAGTTCCCAACACTTTCCATGCTAGATATATCATAGGCGGTTCCCAAACAGAAAATAAAGTTTATTCCTTTTTCCACCATACTTTCACTTTCCATGGCTAGCCGTATCCACAGTTGCCCTCCATACCAACACTTTCCAAGGAATTTATTATTTGACAACATAAAATAAATTCATTTTTCTTTTCGGGACTGGGCATGCCTAATACCTTTGCCTTATTCTCATGCAATGACAAGTAAATAAACACTCATCGTGAGAATAACACATCTAGCATGGAAAATATTAGCCACCCCTCACCGCTCCGCGAGTGGAGCTAACACACAAAAGAGAAGTTTATTTTGAAAATTAGAGATTGCACATACAAATTTGCTTAGAACGGCAAAAGAATACTGCATATAGGTAGATATAGTGGACTCATGTGGAAAAACTCGTTTAAAGGATTTTGGATGCACAAGTGGAGATCATACTTAGTGCAAAATAAAGGCTAGCAAAAGATTGAGAAGCGACCAACCAAGAAACGGATAATCTCATAAGCGAGCATTAAGCATAATTAACACCGAATAATGCACCACGAGTAGGATATGATTTCATTGCATAATTATTGACTTTCGTGCTTGCATAGGGAATCACAAACCTTAACACCAATATTATTACTAAAGCATAATTACTCATCAACATAACTCACATATCACATCATCATCTCTCAAAACTATTACTAAGAATCAAGTTTATTTTGTCCAATGATCTTCATGAAAGATTTTATTATATCCTTCTTGGATATCTATCACTTTGGGACTATTTTTCATGTGTTGCTTTTCATAAGCTCAAACAAATATAAGTGAAGATCATGAGCATATATTTTCCTCTTCTCTCAAATTAATTTAAGTGAAGTAAGAGAGAATTTCTTGAAAATTTTATTAACTCTCAAATAAATCTAAGTGAAGCAAGTGAGCATTTCTTCAAAAATACTAAAGCACACGGTGCTCAAAAAGATATAAGTGAAGCACTAGAGCAAGTCCATAGCTCATAAAAGATTTAAGTGAAGCATAGAGAACAATTCTAACAAGTCTTGACATAATTTTTGCTCTCTCAAACAGGTGTCTTCAGAAAGGGATCAAGACTTAAAACAAAAAATAAAACAAGCAAAGACTCATATCATAAAGACGCTCCAAGCAAAACACATAGTATGTGATGAATAAAAATATAGCTTCAAGTAAAATGCCGATGGTCGTTAGAAGAAAGAGGGGATGCCACTCGGGGGCATCCCCAAGCTTAGTTGTTGGCTCATTTTTGGATAATAGCTTGGGATGCTGGGGCATTCCCAAGCTTAGGCTCTTCTACTCATTATTCCTTCATCCATCGTAAGATAACCCAAAACTTGAAAACTTCAATCAGACAAAACTCAACGAAATCGTCGTGAGATCCGTTAGTATAAGAAAGCAAAACACTACTATAAGTATTGTATCAAACCAATTCATATTTATTTTTGCATTATATCTACTGTATTCCAACTTTTCTATGGCAAAAACTCATCAAAGAAAACCATAGAGCCATCAAAATAAGCACACAACGCAAAGAAAACAGAATCTGTCAAAACAGAACAGTATGTAGCAATCTGATTTGTTCGAATACTTGTGGAACTCCAAAAATTCTGAAAAATCAGGACGACCTGGTTAATTTGTATATTAATCATCTGCAAAAAATTGGTATTTTATCACGCTCTGACTAAAAATAAGAATTGTTTTCGTGAGCGCAAAAGTTTTTGTTTTTCAGCAAGATCAAACAACTATCACCCAAGAAGATCCTAAAGGCTTTACTTGGCACTAATACTAATTAAAACACAAAAAACAATCATAAGAGTATCATAATTGTGTAAACACTCAAGAACAGAAAGCAAAAATAAAAATAAATTTTATTCATTGGGTTGCCTCCCAACAAGCGCTATAGTTTTACGCCCTTAGCTAGGCATAAAGCAAGGATCTATGTTTTGTCATCTTTGGTTCGAGATCCATAAGATGCCCTCAGGATTGATTCATAAGGTGGCCTAATTCTTGTTCTAAGAAAGTGTTCCATACCCTTCCTCAAAGGAAATTGGAACTTGATATTGCCTTCTTTCATATCAATCACGACACTGATAGTGTGTAAAAACGGTCTACCAAGAATAATTGGACAAGACGGATTGCAATCAATATCAAGAACAATAAAATCTATGGGCACATAATTCCTGTTTGCAAGAATAAGAACATCATTAATTCTTCCCATAGGCTTTTTAATAGTAGAATCCGCCAAGTGCAAATTCAAAGAACATTCTTCAAGATCGGTAAGACCAAGCACATCACATAAAGATTTCGGAATTGTAGAAACACTACCCAAGTCACGTAAAGCAAAACACTCATAATTTTTAATCTTGACTTTGAAAGTAGGTTCCCTTTCATCATGTAATTTTCTAGGAATTGATACTTCTAATTCCAATTTTTCTTCAAAAGCTTTCATCATAGCATCAACAATATGTTTAGTAAAAGCTTTATTTTGTTCATAGCCATGCGGTGAATTTATCATGGATTGCAACAAAGAAATACAATCAATCAAAGAGCAAGTATCATAATTAAAGTCTTTGTAATCCAAAAGAGTGGGCACATCACTAGTTAAAGTTTTGACCTCTTCAAACCCACTTTTATCAATTTTCTCAACAAGATTTTCACCCTCCGAATTATCGGGACGCCTTCTAGCTAAAGTTGACTCTTCTCCAGTCCCTTTTTCATCAATCTTAACTTTACTAAACAAGGAATGAATAGAAGAAACACCAATCATTTTAAGATCTTCATCATTTTTTATCTTCCTACAAGTTTAGCGACCATTTGATTTACTAAGGTAGCTTTTGCATCGAATATTTTTCCTAGCAAACTTTCAGCAAAAGCATACTTAGATTGGAGATTGCAAACTTCCCTACTAATATCATCAAGTTGTTTTGTGATAGCATCCAGCACAACGGAGTGCTCCTTAAGTTCTTCAGTAAAATACTTATTGTGCTCGAATTGTGTAGTCATATATTCCTTAGTAATTTTCTCAATTTCAAGCAAAATATTTGGGTAAGGAACATCATAATATTTTCTTTGAGGCATCATGACTACAAAAACAGGAACGCACACAAAAAAAGATCCGGCAAGAAAATGGCGAACGGAAAAAGAGGGGCAAATAAAGCGGCAAATTTTTGTGAAGTGGGGGAGAGGAAAACGAGAGGCAAATGGAAAATAATGTAAATTGCGAGGAGATGAGATTTGTGATTGGGAACCTAGTATATGTTGAAGATCCTCCCCGGCAAAGGCGCTACAAATTCCTTTTGATGTCGCTTGAAGCTACGTCGGTATTTCCCCAAAGAGGAAGGGATGATGCAGCACAGCGGCGGTAGGTATTTCCCTCAGATATGAAACCAAGGTTATCGAACCAGTAGGAGAACCAAGCAACACAATGTAAACAACCCCTACACACAGATAACAAATCCCCGCAACCCGACGTGTTAAAGGGGTTGTCAATCCCTTCCGGGTACGGCGCCTCAAGATAGGGAAACGGACGTGAGATAAAATTGTAGTAGATTGATAGATCGAACGCCAAATGAAATAAATAAGAATAAAACGCAGCAAGGTATTTTTGTATTTTTGGTTTAATAGATCTGAAAATAAATGCAAAGGAAAATTAGATCGCAAAGGCAAATATATGAGAAAGAGACCCGGGGGCCATAGGTTTCACTAGTGGCTTCTCTCGAGAAAAATAACAAATGGTGGGTAAACGAATTACTCTTGGGCAATTGATAGAACTTCAAGTAATCATGATGATATCCAGGCAATGATCATTATATAGGCATCACGTCCAAGATTAGTAGACCGACTCCTGCCTGCATCTACTACTATTACTCCACACATCGACTGCTATCCAGCATGCATCTAGTGTATTAAGTTCATGGAGAAACGGAGTAATGCAATAAGAACAATGACATGATGTAGACAAGATCTATCTATGTAGAGATAGACCCCATCGTTTTATCCTTAGTAGCAACGATACATACGTGTCGGTTCCCCTTCTGTCACTGGGATCAAGCACCATAAGATTGAACCCACTACAAAGCACCTCTTCCCATTGCAAGATAAATAGATCAAGTTCGCCAAACAAAACCCAAATATCGGAGAAGAAATACGAGGCTATAAGAGATCATACATAAAAGAGATCAAAGAAACTCAAATACTTTCATGGATATAAAAACATATAACTGATAATAAACTCAAAGTTCATCCGATCCCAACAAACACACCGCAAAAAGAGTTACATCATATTGATCTCCAAGAGACCATTGTATTGAGAATTCAGCGAGAGAGAGGAAGCCATCTAGCTACTAACTAAGGACCCGAAGGTCTACAAAGAACTACTCACGCATCATCGAAGAGGCACCAATGGAGGTGGTGAACCCCATCCGAGATGGTGTCTAGATTGGATCTGGTGGTTCTGTACTCTGTGGCAGCTGGATCAATATTTCGTCAACTCCCCTAGGGTTTCTGGAATATTGGGGTATTTATAGACCAAAGAGGCGGTCCGGGGGGCACCCGAGGTGGGCACAACCCACCAGGGCGCCCTGGTCCTCCTGACGCACCCTGGTGGGTTGTGCTCTTCCCGGAGCATCCCCCAGGTGCAGCCAGGGCCCATTATGTGTCTTCTGGTTCAAAAAAATCTCCGTGAAGTTTCGTTGCATTTGGACTCCGCCTGATATTGATTTCCAGTGATGTAAAAAACATGCAGAAAAAAGCAACGGGCAATTGACATTATGTCAATAGGTTAGTACCAAAAAATGATATAAAATGACTATAAAATTATTATAAACATCTAAGATTGATAATATAACAGCATGGAACAATCAAAAATTATAGATACGTTGGAGACCTATCAGTGCATTGCATAAACCAAAAGGCATCTGTCTATAGGCAAAGGTACCAAAAGGGCATGTAAAAGTAGTTTTTTCTTGATCCTTTTGTGACACAGGTATTTGGGAAAAAACAGAATATCCATCTAGAATGCAAAAATGAGTATGTTTTCATAGTCTTTCTAGCATTTGATCAATGAATGGCAGAGGATAATGATCTTTCTTAGTAGCTTTGTTTGATTTTCTAAAATCAATTACCATTCTATAACGTGCAACAATTCTCTATGGGATCAATTCATTTTTATCATTAGGAACAACAATAATACCTCCCTTCTTAGGGACACAATGAACAAGGCTTACCCATCTACTATCAGCTATAGGATAAATTACACCTGCTTCCAGAAGCTTTAATATTTCATTCCTTACCACTTCTTTCATGTTAGGATGCAACCATCATTGGTGATCAACAATGGGTTTAGCATCAGGTTCCATATTAATTTTGTGCCGACATAGAGTGGGACTAATGCCCTTAAGATCGTCAACATTATATCCAATAGCAGCATGGTGCTTCTTCAGAGTTTTCAATAATCTTTTTTCTTCATGCTCTGAAAGGTTAGCACTAATAATAACATGATATATCTTCTTTTCATCAAGATAAGAATATTTCAGAGTATCAGGTAATTGTTTATGATCGAACACAAGATCATTCTTGGGTGGTAGAGGATCGAAGAGTCACAACAGGCAAATTGTGTTTCAAAACAGGCATTTGTTTAAATAAAATCTCATCTATTCATTTCTTTCATTCATGAACATATCATTTTCATGGTCTAGCAAGTATTGTTCTAAAGGATCAGTAGGAGGCACGACAATAGAAGCAAGACCAATAATTTCATATTTACTAGACAATTCTTTATCATGGGGTTGTCCATGAAATTTGGAGGAATTAAACCCATGAGACACATCCCCGAAACTTATACTAACGGTTTATTTCTCACAATTTATCTTAGCATTAATAGTGTTCAAGAAAGGTCTACCAAATATAATGGGACAAAAATCATCTTGTGGGGAACGAAGAACTAGAAAATCAGTAGGGTATTTTATATTCCCACACAAGACTTCAACACCTCTAACAATCCCAATTGGTGAGATAGTATCTCTATTAGCAAGCTTAATAGTAACATCAATATCTTCTATTTCAGCAGATGCAATATCATTCATAATTTCTTGATATAAGGTAAAAGGGATTGCACTCACACTAGCACCCAAATCACATAAGCCATGATAACAATTATCTCCTATTTTAACAGAGAAAACAGGCATGCCAACAATAGGTCTATGTTTATCTTTTTCATCAGGTTTAGCAATTCTAGCAGCTATATCGCAGCAATAAATAACATGCCAATCAATATTATTGACCAAGAGATCTTTAACCATAGCAATACTAGGTTCAACTTTAATTTGTTGAGGGGGTGTGGGTTTTCTAGTATAACTCTTACGGACTACAGCTGAAGTTTTAGCATGTTCTTTTATCCTAACAGGAAATGGTGGTTTCTCAACATAATCAGTAGGAATAACTGGAGGCCGCGTCAGGGGTTGTATGGCTACAGTCCTGCCTTCAGGCGGGTTGGTGGCCGCTTGGTCAGCGCACACTGTAGCCACGCTCCGTCTCGTTGGAGTAGGTGAGTGCGGACTCCGATGGGAGGGGATGGCCGGCTGCTAGGAACCGGCCCGCCCCCAACGCCGCCTTCTAGGGGTGCGCCATCTACTGGTAGCTCATGGACAGGTGGGGCCCGCCGCCTACGGGCCATACTGACCCTTGCTGACGAGGGCCGTGTCATGAGTCACATGGCTACAGTCCTGTGCCTGGCTGGTAGGTGGCCGCTTGTCACTTCGTACTGTAGCCACGCTCCTCCGGGATTCGAGGGAGTGGGTGGCTGAAAGAGCAATCATGCCCTTACATCATATTTTGATGTTGATGACAATATACATGTAGGGGACTAACAATGGTTGTCAAGTTAATCTCAGGTGTTAGTTCTCTTGGATCATCGAAGTGTGTGGATCAAGAGCATACAAGTGATTTTACTCAAGGATGAAGCATAAAAATTGATTCCATATTTGTTTTCTTGAGTATAGGATCCCGCACTATTAAGAGGGGATTGATAGGGTTAGTTAAAGGCTTGCTCTTGCCACAAACCTCCTTGCCACATACACATGCTTAAACCTTACTATTCTGTCTCCTGTCTGCCGGATGTCCGGGCTTTACCCCGGATGTCCGGGCCTTCCTATCACGCCGGATGTCCGGGCCCTATCCCGGATGTCCGGCCTATACTACCCGTGGAACTAGTTTGTTTCTGTATTCTGGTTGTGATCGCGCCGGATGTCCGGTATTTCCCCGGATGTCCAGGCCTTCATGTTACGTCGGATGTCCGGACCCCATTCCGGATATCCGGGCATAGATATCCAGAGAACTTTTTATGCTGGGCCGTGCGCCGGATGTCCGGGCCTTCCTGTTTTGCCGGATGTCCGGGCTTGGCCCCCGGATGTCCAGCCCCTCTGTTCTCAGCTCTGGTTCTTGTTTTTGTTCCTCATATCTTGCCAGGCCAGATGTCCGGCCCCTTGCCCGGATGTCCGGCCTGCTCGTTCTCTTACACTACAATGGCCATATTCATGCTCACGCTATATATACCCCTTCTTCTCCACAGGAGAGGGATGACCATTCACTTTAAACAAACCCTAGAACACTTCTCACTCTCTCTCATTCCTCCACACCAAATCTTAGACCCCCAAGGGATTTGAGAGCTTTGGAGAGAAGTTGTCTGATCAAGTGATAGATCCACCTCTTCCCCTTCTTTGCACCCAAGGAATTCGTGATTTGAGCAAGTCTTGAGCTTTTCCCCATCGATCTTGTTACTCTTGGAGGTTGGAGACTCCTAGGCGGTAGGAGTCTTTCGGAGAGGAATCGACCTTTGTGATTGCCCCCGGAAAAGTTTGTGAGGGTTTGGAGACCACCCCAAGGTCTAGCACTAGTGGTTGAGAAACGCCTTCGTGGTGTTGTCTCAAAGGGAGAATAGGGTGAGCCTTCGTGGCGTTGGTGTGCCTTCGTGGTAACATCCACCTCTCTAACGGTGACGTAGCTTCCCTCCAAGGAAGTGAACATCGGCATACATCCTCGTCTCCCGGAGTTGTGGTTATTCATAACCGTAAATCTCTACTTGTGGTTACTTGTCTCTTAGCACTTACTTATATCATATTGTGCTTGTTTACTTACATACTTGTGTTACTTGTTTATCTTACTTAGCACTTAGTACTACACTTGCAATTGTTAGGCTCACTCTCATATTCCGCATTAGTGCCTAAAATTGCTAAGTAATAATTATAATTTGTAATTGTACCTATTCACCCCCCCTCTAGGTCCATCTCGATCCTTTCAATTAGTATCAGAGCCTCGTGCTCTATTCTTGTGGCTTAACCGCCCTAGAGCGAGATGAACCCTGATGGGACTCCCCGTGTTGCAGATCCGAAGGATAAAGGCGAGGCTTCCTCTGAAGTCAAATCCTTTACTTCTGAGGATCTGGAACGGGCCCTTGCTAAGCAAAAAGAGGAGCATGATGCTTCTGTTGAGGCCTTGGTCCAAATGAGGATAGCCACATTGTCCACGGTGCTTGCACCACTTTCGGGTGGTGCGGCTTCGAGGCCAACTGTGCCTACTCTGTCACTTGGTCAACAACCTCCTAGTAATGAACACTCTAGTGTTCCTTGGCTTTATGCAAGACCCCAAGTTGAGAAACCAAAATATAACCCTCAAGGCAAACCTCCTTTATTGACGCCACTTTCGATTTTGCCTTGTGGAGAGTTGCTATGCAGGATCATCTTCGATATGGAAACGATGAGATGCTAGAGATCTTGGAGTATGGTTACCATGTGGTTGATCCAAAGAATCCTACACCAAGAGAAATTTATGACAAGAATCTCAATGACACTGCAATCATGTGTATAAGCAGAGGTATGGTTGAAAAGCAAAGGAGACCTTTCATACACATCACAAGTGCCAAGGAACTATGGGAAAGTATTATAAGATCCAAGACCGGTACCTCCACCCTCCGGAGTGCTCAGTATGAAATTGCCAAGGGGCAATTGCAATACTTTTGTATGGAGAAAGGTGAAACTCCAAATCAACTCCTTGAGCGTCTCATGACTCTCGCCGCTGATATTGAGTCGTGTGAGTGTGACAAGACACAAGATGGATTCAACATGACTAAGCGATTCCTTGTGGACAAGTTGCTCCATGCTCTTGCTCCATATCACCATCAGATGGTATGGGACATAAGACAACACCATGCCTTCAAGGAAATGACTAAAGATGACATCATATCCACTTTCCAACTATTTGAAGAGTCCAAGGCAAATGCTACAAAACATCTTGCCATGCATGGTACTCCATCGTCGAAGATCAATCTTGCATTGAAGGCCAAGCATGTATGTGAAGATGAGCAAAGTGAAGAAGAAGAAGAAGAAGATGATGATGAAGAAGATGGTGATGAGGTTGAATCCGATGAGGGCCCTTCATATGAAGACATGGCTCTCTTTGTCAAGAAGTTTAGCGCGGGAAAATTCAAGGGAAGGTTTCAAAAGAAGAAAGTAAGAAAATGCTACAACTGTGAAGAAACCAACCACTTCTCCAACGAGTGCCCTTATGAGAAGAGAGAAGATAAACCAAGGTTTACCAAGACCTTTCCCAAGAAGAAGTTGCCAAATCCTTTGAACTCCAAGCTCAAGAAGGGAGACGGGAAATAAATGGTTGCTCAAGAAGAATCCGATCCAGATGATGTTAGTGGTGTTGCCAGAGTTGCTCAAGATTCTCAAAACACATTGAGGCTAGTCAACAAGAGTGGTGAAGTTGTCACCTACAACTACATGAAGGATTACAAGGGCAACACTCACAAGTGTCTCATGGCGAAGGCCATGGTAGAAGATGGAGAGGACCAACACTCTCCTGACAAGGTCAAGGTAACCCCACGATCAAACCCTCCTCTTTTCACTCCTCCTACTCCTAGTGATGAGTATCTTGATGCGGAGGATAGTTATGAGGATGATGATATAAATGATCCTATGCTTGCTAAACTAAATAAGTTCATGTGCTCCCTTAAAGGAAAGAAGCTCACTATGTTTCGTATGCTTATGGAGATGGTGAGTAAGCACACCATTTCCATTAAGGAACTCGAAACCCTCGTCACCGAGGAAAAGGAAAAATATGAAATCCTTGAGCGGAAAGTCCAATATGAGGAAGCATGCAATGATGAACTATGCTTAAAATTTGGTGCAAACATTGATGTTCATACTAGAGATCTTGCCTCCTTGAAAAAGGCTATTGACTCTTGCGAAGAGTTGATGAATGATAAAAGTAAGCTTGTAAAGTCTAATGCTTCTCTCTCTAAGGATTGTGAGCTCCTATCCGTGTCCCTCAAGACCAAGGAAGAAGAGCTCACCCTTCTTACAAAGAGTTTTGAGACACTCAATCTTACTTATCTTGAAACTCTAGCCAAGGCTTACTCTTCTCCTATTATCAATGTTGATGCTTATACTACTAACTCTAGTAGTGATCTAGCATCTATTCTTGAGGAGAATCGCTTTCTCAAAGCTCAAATCGAGAAAGGGCTCATGACATGTGCTCAAGGGCAAAAGAACCTTAACGAGGTGTTGAGCCAACACAATGAGGTGTTTGCCCAAGAGGGACTCGGGTTTGACCTGAGCACAAGCAAGAAGAAGACATCCTCTCAAAAGTGCACCACCCCTCTAAAAGAAACTTTTGTACGAGAAGGGCACAAGGAGAAAGGTAAGGTTGTTAGTGGGAAGGCCACAAGGGGCATGCCCACTCTCAACAAGCCAAAAGAGTTCATGCCTCCATCCTATGTACTTCGTAAGACTAAGGATGGAGAAGTTTATGCAAAGTTTGTTGGTCCTCGAAATGCATTTTGATTTTATGCTATTTGGGTCCCTAAGACCCTTGTGACTAACTTGAGAGGTCCCATTGCAAAATGGGTGCCTCTAACCAAGTAATAATTGTGTGTAGGTTGCCTTCTCCGGTGGAGTAAAATGGGTGATTGATAGTGGATGTACCAATCATATGACCGGAGATAGCAAATTGCTCTACGATTTCATGGAAGCTATTCAACCATTTATGAGCATTATGTTTGGTGGAGGATCAAAAGGACAGGTACTCGGTTTGGGTAAGGTGGCTATCACAAATGACATGTCTCTTGCAAATGTCATGCTTGTCCAATCCCTTAAATATCATTTGCTTTCTGTTCGCCAATTGGCTTTTGTTGGTTATGATACACTATTTGGACTAACGGATGTGAAAGTCTTTAAGAGAGATACTCTCGAAGTGGTCTTTGTTGGAGAGTTGGATGGCAACCTTTACACGGTTGATTTCTCGAAAGAGAGCACATTCCATGCAACTTGTCTAATGGCCAAGGCTGATTGTAGCGACCAGACCTCAAATGGTCTGTGCTGCTGTGCACCAGTGTCATCCCTGGATCAGTAATGCTGACACGCACAGTACAAATGGAGGATTTATAACAGAGTAGCAATCACACACTTATTACATCGAATATCTCCGAAGAGATTAAGTATGATAAATATGGCTTAAGGCCATCTAATAACGATAACAGCGGAAGACTTGGAAGATAAGTGAGTCCATCAACTCCAGCGGCCTCACTGAGTATAAGACCACGACCTAAGGCACCTTACTCGTCGTCTGAAAAGTCTGCAACATGAAACGTTGCAGCCCGAAAACGGGTCAGCACATAGAATATGCTGGCAATGTAACACATAGAGAGTAATGAACAATAATAATGCTATACTACATGCATATATGGCTGGTGGAAAGCTCTACGGTTAAAGTTTATGCGTAAAGCCAATTTTTTCCTACTGCAAAGGAATAAATTTTATTTAACTATCATGGTGGTTGTTAAACATTGAGAAGGTACCTCCAACTCAATCCCAATTAAGTGTCATCATTAACCCAACAAAATTAATTAAAAGTAACATGGTGATGAGATTCAAATGATAATCCAGGTACTAGATACTCAAGTTGTCCATAACCGGGGACACGGCTAACCATGATTAGTTTGTACACTCTGCAGAGGTTTGCGCACTTTTCCCCACAAGACTCGATCGCCTCCGCTTGATTCTCGCACTACATGATGTTTGAGAAACGGATGACCGAGACACAGTCTTTCAGAAACAATCACTCTTTACTCTGGATGGACCGGTACACCTACTTTCCCCTACATCTGCTAGCCCACCTCTTCAAGAGATCATGTAACCTACTCAACTACGCTAGAGCCCATAATAGCTTGTGGCTGCACACGGAAGTTTCTAGCATGAACAATCTTATGATCCCTTTGAGCCTGGGTGGCGGACCTTATAAAATCAGACAACACTGGATTCTCCAGGTGCCTCAATCCACCCAGATGTGAGTTTTAGTTGCCACCTTAAGTTGAACCATTAATAAATATCTCACATCTGTCATGAATATCTCTCAAAACCCAATCCACGTCTACGAGCATAGCATGGCAATATAATAGCAACGTAGAAGTAACTCCCAAGGGTTTGATAAGAAAACAGGTAATAGGTACTACCTCAACTACTTCCCAGTTCCCACAATATAATCAGATCCTAATCATGCAATTGTTTGAGGAATAGATCTAATGCAATAAAATTGGGTATGGAAAGTATGATCAAAGTGTTACTTGCCTTGCTGATGATCCGCAAAACCTAGCGATTCGAAGTAACAAGCGGCACACTCCGGGTACTCTATCGCAAGCAAACAAGCAAACAATAAGTACTCATCTAATGCACAGGTAAAACTCGAATGAAAGATCCAACCAGAAAGTTCAACTTCAGAACTCCGGTTTGCAAAAAGAATCAACTCGAAAGAAGCAACGAAAATCAAACTGCGAAAGAAACAAGCTTCGTTTACTAATCTGTATCTAGGTCAAATTTTACTGTAGCAAAAACTTGTTTGAGTAGTTTAAACGGAAAGAGAATTTCGAGACGAAACTCTAGGCGCTTGAATCGCCTGATTCCGATAAACGAGCGAGAAGTTAAACAGAAACGAAGATTCGATCAGAAATCGAATCTGAGATAATCGCGAAAAAATCCGACGAAAAAGAAAAACGGACGAACGGTTAAAGAACGGACGTTCGTTAATAGAGAAAAACCGACGAACGCGTTCGTTAAAACGAACGGTTCGGTGAACGCTCGCAAAATAACAAAACCGAAAAAAAACCGATCTAGGGTTTTTTTAAACGAACGGTTTTTTTAAACAAAAACCGGCGACGAACGGCGGCGAGGTACCTCGTCGGGGCGGGCTCCC
>NC_057802.1:111725028-111863108 GCF_018294505.1 Triticum aestivum
CGGGCGGCGGCTCCCTTGTGCGAGCGGGACTCGGCGGCGGCGGCTCCCATGCGCGAGGAGGGCGACGCGGGGATGGGCCGGCGGCCTGGCACGGCTGGGCTCGGCCCAGTCGGGCGGCGCAAATTTTATTTTTTATTTTTTAAAAAAATGTTCCGCGGAAAATAATTCATAGAAAAATAAATAAAAGTCCGAAAAGATAAAATAAATTTTCCCCGTCTAGTTAGAAAATCTAGAATAAGGTGAACATTTTTTTAACACAAAATAAATATTTTGAAAACATGCAATATTTTTAATGCAATAAAATTGCAAATAAAATCCGAATAAAATCCAATAGATGATTTTAACATTTTTCCTCCAGTATTTCAATTGTTTTGGAGAAGTCATATTTTCTTCTCTCATTTATTTTGTTTAATGAAATATTTTTCCGGAGAGAAAATAATTAAAACCAAAATCGTCGTCTTATTATTTGATGAAAATCAAATATGAAAATTCGAGAAAATCTCCAACTCTCTCCGAGGGTCCTTGAGTTGCTTAGGATTTATCTAGGATTTGTCAAAATGCAATAAAATATGATATGCAATGATGATCTATGTATAACATACCAAATTGAAAATTTGGGATGTTACAAACCTACCCCCCCTTATGATGAATCTCGCCCTCGAGATTCGGGTTGGCTAGAAAACAGGTGGGAGTGGTCCTTCCGTAGATCTTCCTCTCGTTCCCAGGTGGCTTCATCTTCCGTGTGGTGACTCCACTGGACCTTGCAAAACTTGATAACCTTACTGCGGGTAACTCGGCTGGCATACTCAAGAATCTTAACTGGTTTCTCCTCATAGGTCAAATCACTTTCCAGCTGAATCACTTCCAGTGGCACGGTATCTCTCAGTGGTATCTCAGCCATCTCTGCGTGGCACTTCTTCAACTGGGAAACGTGAAATACATCATGAACTCCAGACAATCCTTCGGGCAATTCCAGCTTGTAGGCAACCTCTCCCATACGTTCCACAACTCTGTATGGTCCGATAAAACGGGGCGCTAACTTTCCCTTAACTCCAAAGTGCTTCACTCCTCGAAGTGGTGATACTCGAAGATAAACTCGGTGTCCGACTTCGTGAACTGCCTCCTTTCGTTTAGAATCAGCATAACTCTTCTGCCTGGACTGGGCTACCTTGAGCCTATCGCGAATCAACCTCACTTTCTGTTCAGACTCCTTAATCAAATCTGGTCCAAACAACTGACGGTCTCCAACTTCGTCCCATAACAACGGTGTTCTACACCTCCTTCCGTACAAAGCTTCGAAAGGGGCCATCTTCAAACTGGTTTGATAACTGTTGTTATACGAAAACTCCGCATATGGCAAATTGTCGTCCCAACTAGATCCATAATCTAGTGCACAAGCTCTCAACATGTCCTCCAAAATCTGGTTGACTCTCTCGGTCTGTCCATCTGTCTGCGGGTGAAAAGCTGTACTAAATTCCAGCCTGGTTCCCAATGTTTCATGTAACTGCTTCCAAAACTTCGAGGTAAATTGGGTTCCTCTGTCTGATACAATGGTCCTCGGAACTCCATGCAAACATACGATCCTGGTCATGTATATCTTTGCCAACTTAGCACTGGTGTAAGTGGTCTTCACTGGAATGAAATGAGCCACTTTCGTCAAACGGTCGACTACAACCCATATCGAGTCATAGCCTGAACGAGTCCTGGGTAATCCTGTGGTAAAATCCATGCCTATTTTATCCCACTTCCATTTGGGTATTGGCAACGGTTGCAGCAATCCTGCTGGCTTCTGATGCTGTACCTTCACTCTCTGACATACATCACAAACTGCTACATATTCTGCAATATCCTTCTTCATTCCGGTCCACCAGAAAGTATTCTTCAGATCCAAATACATCTTGGTATTCCCTGGGTGAATCGAGTATGGTGAATCATGGGCTTCTTGCAAAATCAACTTCCTGATTTCCGGATCATTTGGCACATATACTCGGTCCTCAAACCATAAGGTATCGTGCTCATCCTCACGAAATCCCTTGGCTTTTCCTTTGCTCATCTTCTCCTTTATCTCGTCAATATCCTTGTCTGTCTTCTGAGCTTCTCTGATCCTTTCCATCAAGGTAGACTGTATCTCCAATGTCGCTAAATAGCCTCTTGGGACTATCTCCAAACATAGCTCGCGAAGATCCTCGGCTAACTCCTGGGGTAACTCTCCTGTCATGAGGGTGTTGACATGACTCTTGCGGCTCAACGCGTCTGCTACTACGTTAGCCTTTCCTGGGTGATAATGCAATCTCATATCATAATCCTTAATGAGCTCCAACCATCTCCTCTGTCTGAGATTTAACTCCTTCTGCGTGCAAATATACTTCAAACTCTTGTGATCCGTGTACACCTCACAATGGTTTCCGATGAGAAAATGTCTCCATGTCTTCAATGCATGCACCACGGCTGCTAATTCCAAATCATGCGTAGCATAATTCTTCTCATGGGGTTTAAGTTTCGTGAAGCATATGGCACAACTCTTCCTTCCTGCATAAGCACTGCTCCAAGTCCTCGACGAGAAGCGTCGCAATAAACTTCATAATCCTTGCGTTGATTTGGCAGAATCAACACTGGTGAGGTAACCAATCATTTCTTCAACTCCTGGAAACTAGCTTCACATTCCTCAGTCCAATTGAATTTGGTGTCCTTCTTCAATAGCTCAGTCATGGGCTTAGCAATCTTCGAGAAATTCTCGATGAATCTCCGGTAGTATCCTGCAAGTCCAAGAAAACTCCGGATTTCTCCAACTGTCGTGGGTGATTCCCAACTTGTCACTGTGTCAACCTTGGCAGGGTCCACTGCTATTCCTTCTCCAGAAATAACATGTCCAAGGAATCCAACTTCCTTCAGCCAAAATTCACATTTGCTGAACTTGGCGTATAACTGATGTTCTCTGAGCTTCTCAAGTACCAATCGTAAATGCTCCTCATGCTCTTCCTCATTCTTGGAAAAGATTAAAATATCATCAATGAACACCACGATGAACTTATCCAAAAACTCCATAAACACTTTGTTCATCAGGTTCATGAAATAGGCAGGTGCGTTAGTCAGTCCAAATGACATAACGGTATACTCATACAATCCATATCTGGTGGTAAAAGCCGTCTTAGGTATATCCTGCTCTCGAATCTTTAACTGATGGTATCCCGATCGTAGATCAATCTTGGAAAATACTTTAGCTCCTTGTAGGCGGTCAAACAAATCATTGATCATCGGCAGTGGGTACTTGTTTTTGATGGTTACTTCATTCAATCCACGGTAATCAACAACCATCCTTAGCGATCCATCTTTCTTCTCCACTAGAAGTACTGGTGATCCCCAAGGTTACGAACTTGGGCGAATATAGCCTTTATCCAGTAACTCCTTGATCTGCTTCTTAATTTCCTCCAAATCCTTTGCGGGCATCCTGTACGGTCTCTTAGATATTGGCCCTGTGCCTGGCAAAAGTTCAATCAAGAACTCAATGTCTCTGTCAGGTGGCATGCCTGGCAACTTGTCTGGAAATACATCCGGATAATCCTTCACCACTGGTACTTCCTCCTGTACAACTCCTGATAAGGAATTTACTTGAGTCCTCTTCGGCATATGCCGGGATACATACTTGATCCTTTTTCCTTCCGGGGTGGTAAGCAAAATCGTCTTGTTGGCACAATCGATGTTTCCTCCATACAACGATAGCCAATCCATTCCCAAAATCACATCCAAACCTTGCGATTCCAAAACAATGAGGTCTGAGGGGAAAACATGCCTACCAATGGCCAATGGTATCTGAAAACATCCTTGGCTGGCCATATACTCTGCTCCTGGCGAGGTTACTAACATAGGGGTTTTGAGAACTTGGGTGGACATCTTAAACTTATTCACAAATCCCCTTGATATGTATGAATGCGATGCACCAGTATCGAAAAGAACGGTTGCAGTAAATGACTTAACCAAAAACTTACCTATTACTGCATCAGGCTGAGCTTCAACCTCCTCCATGCTCACGTGGTTCACATGTCCTTTGTTGAACGGGTTCGGCTTCTTCCCAGAGCTTCCATTGCCATTACCATTTTGGGCTCTAGGACAATCAGTTGCATCGTGTCCAGTCTTCTGGCACTTGAAACAAGTAATGTGACTTAGATCCCTCTTGGTTGGGGTAGATGGGTTGGTGCGGTTCTGTCCGTTGCCTCCTCCATTCCCATTACCATTCTTGGAGCCATTATGGTTGTGCGAACTACCTCCTCCATGGGTATGCTGAAATTGTCCTCCCGGCTTCGGGGTAAATCATGGCTTCTGCTGAGCTCCGGAATTATACTTCCCTTGTCCATACTTCCTCTTACGGTTTTCAATCTGCTGTTGCTTCCCTTCAATCATGAGATCTTTGTCTACCAGCTCCTGGTAGTTGTTGAAGGTTGCTACCATCAACTGCATACTCAGTTCATCATTCAGCCCTTCCAAAAATTTCTCCTGCTTGGCAGCATCTGTAGCAACGTCATCTGGTGCATAACGTGCTAACTTAATGAAATCCTCCACATACTGGCCTACGGTGCGTCCTCCTTGGCGTAGGTTACGAAACTCACGCTTCTTCATAGCCATAGCTCCTGCTGAAACATGTGCGGTACGGAAAGCTTGCTGAAACTGATCCCATGTGACAGTGTCAATGGGGTGCGTGGCTGTATAATTCTCCCACCATGATGCTGCGGGTCCATCAAGCTGATGTGCGGCAAAACGCACTCTTTCCGCATCTGTGCATCCTGCAGTGGTCAACTCCCTTCCAACTTTGCGGAGCCAATCATCTGCAACAATCGGCTCGGTGCTACTGGAAAACACCTGCGGGTTTAGCCTTAAGAAACGGGCTAAGTGATCAACAAGTGGTGGTGGCGGTGGGTTGTTGTTGTTGTTGCCTTGGTTCTGCACTAACACTTGCATCAGGGCATTCTGTTGCTGAATCAACTGGGTGATCTCTGGCGGGAAAACAAATCCGGTGTCGCGTCTCGGAGGCATCTGATGGGTTTAGAAAACATGAGAGTTAAGAATAGAATGAGGTCTAGAGAGAAAACACTACCCATATGCTCATGAGGCAAATACAATCAATATCACTCAATCAATTCAAACAAGGCATAACAATCGATCTAACTAGCGTTACAAAGTGCTTGAACTATACTATTAAATGGGGGAAAACTACTACTGATGTGGTGGTCTAATAAAAATTCTAATCCGTTGAAGACTCCATGATGTCTGCTCCAGCTTCATCAACAAAGTCATCTTCACTTGGTTCCGAGTCGGTGTCATCGATGATGATGTAGTTATCCGGACAAGAGCATTCGTCGACTTCTACTTTTGGCACTGGATTTCCCATGAATACTCCAATATTCTTCTCCAGGTCGTCATTCTTCCCTACTAGTGCGATGATTTCCTCCAAATAATCCTCGTGTGTAGCCTTGAGTTCTTCTTGGAGCTCCTTGATCTTGGTCAATGCCTTCTTCAGTTCTTCCTTGTCCGTGCACATCTGGTTCTCCTGGCGACGAATATGTTGGTTTTGCTCCTGGATGAAAGCTGCGATTGATCCATCCTTCTTGGTTCTGATCATCTCCCATTGCGCATCTCGGCGTCCACAAATCTGATAAATTGTATCCTTAAGCTCCTGGTGGTAGACTTCTCCAGTGCGTCCCATGGCGATGTGTGCGGCCATGCTCTTCCCTAAACTCCAGGTTTGTGCTTCGAAAACCAATCTTATGGGTTCAGTAACTGGCACAAACGTCCTTCCTGGAATAAGAACTTGAATCTTCCAGCTCTCCTCTTCGGGTAATGTGGCGTTGTAAGTTCCGGTGATGCTTGGTATTCCTATGTTCAAATACTTAGTGACTTCCTTCAAGTGTCGACCAAAAGGCGTGTCTTCATCTGGTTGCATGAACTTGCTCCTTGCATCCGCCATTCCTAAAAGAGTAGAAAAAGGAGAGGGGTCAGAAATGAGAAGAGAGAAGCTTTCTAGGGCTTAAGCTTAGTGGTCGTGTCCTACAGTCAGTGTGTGCTCTGATACCACCTTTGTAGCGACCAGAACTCAAATGGTCTGTGCTGCTGTGCACCAGTGTCATCCCTGGATCAGTAATGCTGACACGCACAGTACAAATGGAGGATTTATAACAGAGTAGCAATCACACACTTATTACATCGAATATCTCCGAAGAGATTAAGTATGATAAATATGGCTTAAGGCCATCTAATAACGATAACAACGGAAGACTTGGAAGATAAGTGAGTCCATCAACTCCAGCGGCATAACTGAGTATAAGACCACGACCTAAGGCACCTTACTCGTCGTCTGAAAAGTCTGCAACATGAAACGTTGCAGCCCGAAAACGGGTCAGCACATAGAATATGCTGGCAATGTAACACATAGAGAGTAATGAACAATAATAATGCTATACTACATGCATATATGGCTGGTGGAAAGCTCTACGGTTAAAGTTTATGCGTAAAGCCAATTTTTTTCCTACTGCAAAGGAATAAATTTTATTTAACTATCATGGTGGTTGTTAAACATTGAGAAGGTACCTCCAACTCAATCCCAATTAAGTGTCATCATTAACCCAACAAAATTAATTAAAAGTAACATGGTGATGAGATTCAAATGATAATCCAGGTACTAGATACTCAAGTTGTCCATAACCGGGGACACGGCTAACCATGATTAGTTTGTACACTCTGTAGAGGTTTGTGCACTTTTCCCCACAAGACTCCATCGCCTCCGCTTGATTCTCGCACTACATGATGTTTGAGAAACGGATGACCGAGACACAGTCTTTCAGAAACAATCACTCTTTACTCTGGATGGACCGGTACACCTACTTTCCCCTACATCTGCTAGCCCACCTCTTCAAGAGATCATGTAACCTACTCAACTACGCTAGAGCCCATAATAGCTTGTGGCTGCACACGGAAGTTTCTAGCATGAACAATCTTATGATCCCTTTGAGCCTGGGTGGCGGACCTTATAAAATCAGACAACACTGGGTTCTCCAGGTGCCTCAATCCACCCAGATGTGAGTTTTAGTTGCCACCTTAAGTTGAACCATTAATAAATATCTCACATCTGTCATGAATATCTCTCAAAACCCAATCCACGTCTACGAGCATAGCATGGCAATATAATAGCAACGTAGAAGTAACTCCCAAGGGTTTGATAAGAAAACAGGTAATAGGTACTACCTCAACTACTTCCCAGTTCCCACAATTTAATCAGATCCTAATCATGCAATTGTTTGAGGAATAGATCTAATGCAATAAAACTGGGTATGGAAAGTATGATCAAAGTGTTACTTGCCTTGCTGATGATCCGCAAAACCTAGCGATTCGAAGTAACAAGCGGCACACTCCGGGTACTCTATCGCAAACAAACAAGCAAACAATAAGTACTCATCTAATGCACAGGTAAAACTCGAATGAAAGATCCAAACAGAAAGTTCAACTTAAGAACTCCGGTTTGCAAAAAGGATCAACTCGAAAGAAGCAACGAAAATCAAACTGCGAAAGAAACAAGCTTCGTTTACTAATCTGGATCTAGCTCAAATTTTACTGTAGCAAAAACTTGTTTGAGTAGGTTAAACGGAAAGAGAATTTCGAGACGAAACTCTAGGCGCTTGAATCGCCTGATTCCGATAAACGAGCGAGAAGTTAAACAGAAACGAAGATTCGATCAGAAATCGAATCTGAGATAATCGCGGAAAAATCCGACGAAAAAGAAATTGGACGAACGGTTAAAGAACGGACGTTCGTTAACAGAGAAAATCCGACGAACACGTTCGTTAAAACGAACGGTTCGGTGAACGCTCGCAAAATAACAAAACCGAAAAAAACCGATCTAGGTTTTTTTTTAAACAAACGGTTTTTTTAAAACAAAAACCGGCGACGAACGGCGGCGAGGTACCTCGTCGGGGGCGGGCTCCGGCGGGGCTTGGCCGGCTCCGGCGAGGGCGGCGAGGTGCGGCGGGGTGCGGGGGTGCTCGGGGGGGCGAGGGGCGGCGGCAAATGGCGGCGGCGGCGGCTCCCGTGCTCGACTCCGGCGGCGGCGGGGCGGGCAAGTGCGGCGGCGGCGGGGGTGAGAGAAGAGGGGGGGCGGCGGTATTTATATGGGGGGGGGGTGGAGGTGGCTTGGGGAAGGGGGCGGGCGGCGTCTCCCGTGTGCGAGCGGGACTCGGCGGCGGCGGCTCCCGTGCGCGAGGAGGGCGACGCGGGGATGGGCCGACGGCCTGGCGCGGCTGGGCTCGGCCCAGTCGGGCGGCGCAATTTAAAAAAAAACGTTCCGTGGAAAATAATTCGTAGAAAAATAAATAAAAGTCCAAAAAAGATAAAATAAATTTTCCCCGTCTAGTTAGAAAATCTAGAATAGGGTGAACATTTTTTAACACAAAATAAATATTTTGAAAACATGCAATATTTTTAATGCAATAAAAATTGCAAATAAAATCCGAATAAAATCCAATAGATGATTTTAACATTTTTCCTCCAGTATTTCAATTGTTTTGGAGAAGTCATATTTTCTCCTCTCATTTATTTTGTTTAATGAAATATTTTTCCGGAGAGAAAATAATTAAAACCAAAATCCTCGTCTTATTATTTGATGAAAATCAAATATGAAAATTCGAGAAAATCCCCAACTCTCTCCGAGGGTCCTTGAGTTGCTTAGGATTTATCTAGGATTTGTCAAAATGCAATAAAATATGATATGCGATGATGATCTACGTATAACATACCAAATTGAAAATTTGGGATGTTACACTGATAAGGGGTGGCTATGGCATCGCCGGCTAGCCCATGTCGGCATGAGAAATCTTTAAGATCTCTTAAAGGGAAATCACATCCTTGGACTAACAAATGTCTCTTTTGAGAAAGATCGTGTGTGTAGTGCATGCATAGCCGGGAAGCAACATCAATCAAAGCACCCACCCAAGAATATTGTGTCTACTTCAAGGCCTTTGGAGCTCCTTCATGTGGATCTCTTTGGGCCTCCTTCGTGGGATAGTCTTGGTGGGAAAAAGCATGGACTTGTCATTGTGGATGATTACTCAAGGTATACATGGGTCTTCTTCCTCAAATCCAAGGACGAGACGAAGATCACCTTCATTGACTTTGCCAAGCAAGCACAACGCAAGTTTGACAAAGAAATTCTGGCAATAAGAAGTGATAATGGATCCGAGTTCAAGAACTACACCTTGGAAGAGTTCCTTAGTGATGAAGGGATTGAGCATCAATATTCAGCTCCATACACTCCCCAACAAAATGGTGTAGCAGAAAGGAAGAACCGGACCCTTGTGGAGATGGCAAGGTCCATGTTGGATGAATACAAGTCGCCACATAGTTTTTGGGCCGAGGCCGTCAACACTGCATGTCATGCATCAAACCGGCTCTTCCTCCGCACAATATTGGAAAAGACTCCATATGAGCTCCTAACCAGGAACAAGCCAAATGTCAAGTACTTTCATGTATTTGGGTGTAAGTGCTTCATCCTCAACAAAAGAGAGCGGTTAGGAAAATTTCAATCTAAAACCATTGAGGGCATATTTGTTGGCTATGGATCAAACTCTCAAGCCTATAGAGTCTACAACAAATCCAATGGATGTGTTGTAGAAACTTGTGACGTGGTGTTTGATGAATTTGATGGCTCCCATGGGGAGCAAGTTGATCTAAGTGATGTAGGTGAAGAAGATTCTTCTCAAGATATCTTGACGATGGGTGTTGGTAAACTTCTTCCAATGGAACAAGAACCTCATGATGATGAAGAAGAAGATGGAGGCCTCACACACCATCAAACTACTTCAACACCCATACCACCACAAGCCCCTATTACTCAATCAATGCCCATAGTCCAAGTACAAGATGATGATCAAGTTCCTCTTCATGATAATCATCAAGAACAAGATCATCCTCAAGGGCAAGAACAAGAAAGTGAAATCATTGACAATGAACCTCAAAAAATGCAAGAAGAAGAAGATTTTACACCACACATTAATGATCCATATGTTGAGGACATGGATGATGGACATGAATTTGAACCTCGCGAAACCATAACCTCCATCATGCCTCGAGTGGCCGGTCGTGTTGATATTGATAAAATCCTCACCGGCATATCGGAAGGTAGAGTCACTCGAAAACAATTGACAAACTTTTGTGCTCACTTCTATTTTGTGTCTAGTGTTGAGCCTCTCAAGGTACAAGATGCGTTGATAGACAACGATTGGCTCATTGCTATGCAAGAAGAGTTGAATAGTTTTGAGCGCAATCAAGTGTGGTCATTAGTCAAGAGGCCAACTACGAAACACAACGTCATTGGAACAAAGTGGATTTTCAAGAACAAGCAAGATGAGAATGGCGTAATCATCCGCAACAAGGCAAGGTTAGTGGCACAAGGGTACTCACAAGTTGAAGGTTTGGACTTTGGTGAGACCTTTGCCCCCGTTGCCCATCTTGAATCCATTCGCATCTTACTTGCTTATGCTGCTTTCAATGGCTTTACATTACATCAAATGGATGTGAAGAGTGCTTTCCTTAACGGTCCTCTGCAAGAAGAAGTATATGTATCACAACCACCTGGGTTCGTTGATCCCGATCACAAAGACTATGTGTATAAACTTCATAAGGCTTTGTATGGCCTCAAACAAGCACCTCGTGCTTGGTATGATCATCTTAAGAAGTTTTTACTCGATGATGGTTTTGTGAGAGGGGTGATCGATTCCACTCTTTTTACTAAGAGGGACAAAGGTGATTTGATCTTATGCCAAATCTATGTAGATGATATCATTTTTGGTTCTCCTAACATTCATTTGTGCAAGAAGTTTGCGGCTTCAATGACCAAGAATTTTGAAATGTCACTCAATACGGATTTGAAGTTCTTCCTCGGATTTCAAATTCAACAATTTGAAGAAGGAATTTTCTTGTCTCAAGCAAAATACCTCAAGGATATCCTAGCGAAATTTGGCATGACTAATGCTAGCCCATGTAAGACACCCATGCCAACCAAAATTGTACTCACTGAAGACTCAAACGGTACCCCCTTCGACCCATCTAAATACCGCTCTATGATTGGTTCGTTGCTTTATCTTTGTGCATCTAGACCAGACATCATGTTTAGTGTATGCATGTGTGCTAGATTTCAAGCTTTCCCTATGGAAAGCCATCATAAGGCGGTTAAGCATATTCTTAGATACCTTGTTCACACCCCAAAGTTAGGACTATGGTACCCCAAGGATGCTAAGTTTGATCTCACTGGGTACACGAATGCGGATTGGGCCAGAGACAAGGTGGATCATAAGTCCACCTCCGGTGCATGTCAATTTCTTGGACGCTCCTTGGTAAGTTGGTCCTCGAAGAAACAAAATTGTGTTGCCCTCTCCACCACAGAAGCTGAATACATTGCGACCGCCAGTTGTGCAACTCAATTACTATGGATGAGGCAAACTTTGAAGGATTACGGTATCACCTATAGACATGTGCCTCTTCTATGTGATAATGAAAGTGCCATCAATATTGCTGAGAACCCCAAAGATCATTCCGGCACCAAGCATATTGATATCAGGTATCACTTCTTGAGAGATCATGTGGAGAAGGGTGATATTGACATTGCACATGTTGGCACAGATAAGCAACTTGCAGATATTTTCACCAAGCCATTGGACGAAGCAAGGTTTTGTCAACTTAGGCGTGAACTTGGTATCTTGGAGCTTGACAACATTATGTGAAATCTAGTACCCATTCGTGCATGAACTTAATGTCTTGTCTTGATGTAGGCATATATTTAGGGGGAGACATTCAATTCATGAATATTCTCACTCGACATAATGAATAAATAGAACAAACACTCTCAACGTATCATGGTTCTCGAACTATGGGCTTTAATATGATGGAGTCGTGACCATGTGCCCAAAGTCTACATCTTTGCAGTCCTATGGTCCATATGCTCAAACATGGTGACCTCGGTCACCGCTTGTACCTTGTTTGTGTGAACCTTTCATTACTTATTTAGGTTGGGTGGTTATTTTATCTTAGTATGACCATAGATGACTCAGATTTCTACCCATATAAATCTCTAAAAAAAACTCCTTGGCGGGGTCTATATTCAATTCTAAGTGTTGACCCCTTGAAAATCCTTCCCCATCCTGTTTCTCTGTCCAGTGGCCGGACATCCGGCTCCGCTGCCGGACATCCGGGCCCTGAAGAAAAAAAAAACCCTTCTGCTGCGCAAGCCACCAATGCACCTCCAGTGGCCGGATTTCCGGGCTGGTCCCCGGATGTCCGGCCCGTTGGCCCTATTTCTTCTGTTCCCTGACCTCCAAGCGCCGGATATCCGGGCCATGTCCCGGATGTCCGGCCCGTTGCTGCACCATATAACAGAGGAGGGGCTCGGGCTTTAGGGGGAGTTACTCATTCGCTCCCATTTCCTCTCCCCATCTCACCACACAGCCGCCGCCGCCGGGGTGTGCTCCGGCGCTGCCCCGGCCAGTCTCCGTCGATCTCCGGCCCCGATCTCCTGCCCACGGACTCTCCTCCTCCCGATCTACGATTCTCTCCAATCCATTTCTTGGGTTGTGGCTTGAGTCTCTCGGGAGGGGCCGGTGTTCGGTGGGATTCACCGCCGGAGTTCGTCATGGCTCGTACCAAGAAATGCGGTCCCAAGCGTCCCGAGGTGTCTTCTCGGGTTGATCACCGGCAAGGCTCAACCGACTCCGATGAGCACGCTCGGCCTAAAGAAGAAGAAGACCACCACCAAGAAGAAGAAGCGGGCACCATCCACCAGTCCGTCGGCCTCGGATCCAGATGATGCGGACTATGTTGGGGAGGAAGAGGATGACAGTGCACCAAGACAGTCTGTTGGACAGTCCAAGCCCGGTACTAGGAGGGCGCCGGTGCCTCAAGTTCGTGGTTCTGCAATGCCCATTGTCCTTGGTCGTCACATCTCCATGGAGCTTCCTGACAGTGGAGGTCTCCCCACTCACAACTTCACAACTGTGGGGGCGGGGCAATATCTTCAGTTTCGTCGGGATGTCAATCAATATGAAATGGTGGATGATGCCGAAGATCCTCGGTTCCGGACTCATATGCAGCAGGATCTCTATTCCAGTTTCGTCCATGGGCGTGGACTTGCTCCTCACTCATCCTTGGATCTCAACTTTCTGCGTGACAGTCCTGCCTTTTTCCCTAACAATCCGATCAAGATCATTGATGATATGACTTTTGGTCCTGCAATGACCTTCAGGTGTGACTGGAATGAAGCTGCCATTCTACAGTTCTATGCCACCTGTTTCTTTGGTCCGGACAACACTCTCACCTGGAGGACCGATGACACTACGCTCACGATCACCTATGACAGGTTTGTTTAGATTTTGGGTCTCTCCGGTGTTGGCCATTGCATCCACAATATGGATCCAGAGTACAAACCCAAAGGGATTGAAGCTTGCTTGCCACTTGTTAAACCTCCCTCTCAGCTCACTAAGGAAGAGCTTGGATATCCAGTCAATGAGGTATACATCTTCCATGCTCCTTACTACATCCTCTACCAGTGTGTGCTTCGCACTCTCTACCCTAAGAAGGGAGATCGCTCGAGGGCTCACAACTATTGCATTGACTTGATGGTTCGTATGCATGACCAACCCACTGAGCCTCTGGACACAGCAAATTTTATTTGGCATGAGATCCGTCTTTGCAGTTTCATTCAGACACGCCAGTTCCCTCATGCTCCATTTATTCAGGCTCTGATTGATCACACTGCTCCCTTTGAGGTTGTTAAGACTGCTGTGCATTCCATTTGGAAGCCTCCTCCTCATATGCGCGTGGTGGCTTCTGCTCCTACTCAGCCTGGGAGGTCTGCCGGTGGGAAGACAACTGCTCCTACTCAGCCCAGTGGTTCCTCTGTTCCATCTTCCTCGTCTGCGCCTCGTGGACGCCTTGCCTCGTTCTTCGGCAAGGCTCAGTCTGCTATCATGAAAGCAATCACCTTCAGCTGTCAGCAGAATCATGATGTTCAGAAGCGCCTCATCATCTCCAAGAATCAGCTCAAGCAGCATCTTCGTGATCGTGGGAGCCCCGTGAGTGATGATGATCCTATTCCCGCGGCCCCATCCACTTCCACCTTCGGTTTCCCGTCTCCTGACGAGTACCCAGAGTTCTTTGTTGATCATGATGACATCCACCAGGAGTGACCGAGTCCGTTTAGTTCTTCGCCCCTTTTTACTTGTTGCTGTCAAAGGGGGAGAAGTAGTATCTTAGTAAGGTCATGCTATGATGTGTTGGGGCTATTTGTAGTAGCTAATATTATTCGGTCTTGTTAATGTTGCTACCTATGGTATTTGATCTTGATCATGTGGAACTATGGTATTTGATCTTGATTATGTGGAGCTATGTTATTATCTTGTGGCTATGAAATGTTTTTAAGTCTATGGGTTGTTATCATCTCATATGTGCATGTCTCCCACATGTATATCTAGTTACATATGCGACCTTACGGCGATTGTGTTGAACATCCTAACACATTCATCTCATGCACACATTGAGGGGGAGCTAAAAGTAAATAGAAAGATAAACTTATTATGTATTTGTGCCCTCATGATTGTCAATTTACTGCATCTATAATACTACATGTATGGTTTTCATCAGCAAACAAAAAGGGGGAGATTGAAAGAGCAATCATGCCCTTACATCATATTTTGATGTTGATGACAATATACATGTACGGGACTAACAATGGTTGTCAAGTTAATCTCAGCTGTTAGTTCTCGGATCATCGAAGTGTGTGGATCAAGAGCATACAAGTGATTTTACTCAAGGATGAAGCATAAAAATTGATTCCATATTTGTTTTCTTGAGTATAGGATCCCGCACTATTAAGAGGGGATCGATAGGGTTAGTTAAAGGCTTGCTCTTGCCACATACACATGCTTAAACCTTACTGTTTCTGTCTCCTGGCTGCCGGATGTCCGGGCTTTACCCCGGATGTCCGGGCCTTCCCGTCACACCGGATGTCCGGGCCCTATCCCGGATGTCTGGCCTATACTACCCGTGGAACTACTATGTTTCTGTATTCTTGTTGTGATCGCGCCGGATGTCCGGGATTTCCCCGGATGTCCGGGCCTTCCTTTTACTCTGGATGTCCGGGCTCCATTCCGGATATCCGGGCATAGTTATCCAGAGAACTTTTTATGCTGGGCTGTGCGCCGGATGTCCGGCCACCTGCCGGATGTCCGGGCCTTCCTGTTTTGCCGGATGTCCGGACATGGCCCCCGGATGTCCGGCCCCTCTGTTCTGAGCTCTGGTTCTGGTTTTTGTTCCTCATATCTTGCCAGGCCGGATGTCCGGCCCCTTGCCCGGATGTCTGGCCTGCTCGTTCTCTTACACTACAACGGCCATATTCATGCTCACGCTATATATACCCCTTCTTCTCCACAGGAGAGGGATGACCATTCACTTTAAACAAACCCTAGAACACTTCTCGCTCTCTCTCATTCCTCCACACCAAATCTTAGATCCCCAAGGGATTTGAGAGCTTTGGAGAGAAGTTGTCTGATCAAGTGATAGATCCACCTCTTCCCCTTCTTTGCACCCAAGGAATTCGTGATTTGAGCAAGTCTTGAGCTTTTCCCCATCGATCTTGTTACTCTTGGAGGTTGGAGACTCCTAGGCGGTAGGAGTCTTTCGGAGAGGAATCGACCTTTGTGATTACCCCCGGAAAAGTTTGTGAGGGTTTGGAGACCACCCCAAGGTCTACCACTAGTGGTTGAGAAACGCCTTCGTGGTGTTGTCTCAAAGGGAGAATAGGGTGAGACTTTGTGGCGTTGGTGTGCCTTCGTGGTAACATCCACCTCTCTAACGGTGATGTAGCTTCCCTCCAAGGAAGTGAACATCGGCATACATCCTCGTCTCCCAGAGTTGTGGTTATTCCTAACCCTAACTCTCTACTTGTGGTTACTTGTCTCTCAGCACTTACTTATATCATATTGTGCTTGTTTACTTACATACTTGTGTTACTTGTTTATCTTGCTTAGCACTTAGTACTACACTTGCAATTGTTAGGCTCACTCTCATATTCCGCATTAGTGCCTAAAATTGCTAAGTAACAATTATAATTTGTAATTGTACCTATTCGCCCCCCTCTAGGTCCATCTCGATCCTTTCAGTGGCCCTGTGGCCACGCCCCGTCTTGTCGTAGTGGTTGAGTGCAGACTCCGAGGGGAAGGGCTGGCCGGCAGCTAGAGGCCTGCCTGCTCTATAGGTGTCCTAGGAACGGGGGTGCCCAGACTTGCCTGCCTACGGCCCACGGCGTGGCTCCGTCAATGGCCCATTACGGCCCAGCGTCAGCAACAACCGCCCAAGACACTTGCGAGGGGCCAAGCCTCGCGAGGCGGATGACACCATGACCTCCCTGGGGGGCGGCCTCACTAGGCTGGCTCCTGAGGAGCAGACATATCAATGCTAGGTGCACCTCGCGAGGTTCATATGACGTGAGCCATGACGACCAAGGCCAGGCGGGCGCCAGCGGGCACAGTGTACCAGTTTCCACTTTGGTGCTAAGGAGGCAAGCGCAGGCGCAGAGTCCCAAGGAATCAAGCAAAGGTTTCCATCTCGGTGAAACAAGACCAAGACCACCTGGATGACATGACAGAGGTCATCACGGAGCCCACCGTGGCGTCACCACCAGAGCCTTTTGCAGGCGAAGACTACTTTTGTTAGGATAGCTTGTACTAGTTGTTCCCCTTCAAATTTGGTCGTTGTAGGATCCCTTCCCGCCTATGTCTCTCTAGCTATCACTCTCGTTTTAAAATATTTTTCTCTCACGCAGACACAAAACTCCGTCTTTTGGGATCTCATTTCTCTCCAATATTTGTTTGTATGTGAGTCACATGCACCCTTTCTTCATCTCTCTCACACCCACACCCATAACTCAGCCTTCTGATCCACTCGACTCCTATCTCTAACGCACACTAGCTAGCATCTTTATCTTTCTATTTATCTGTTTCTCCATCAACCTTCTTTCATTTATAGGTTGCCTCTTTTGCGCAATCGTTGTGCCTCACTCCCTCTGCTCGCCATAGATGCATGCTCCAGCCCATGCCACTATCTCTTAAAGACAAAAACACATGCTCAATTGTCGGGCCTTCTTCCCTGCATTCTCACATGCATGCATATTGTCATACCGATCCGTCTCTCCCATGTCGTTGATCTTATGACTTATGTATTCTTTCTTTTATCTCGATCATGCGCGCGCACACACACATCCCACGTATACATGTATACCTCTCACACCTGCACGTTCAAGGTCTCTATCTCTCCATACGTAGTTAATTACCCTCAACCCTAACGCCACATTGAATCGTTCTCTTTTTGTGTGCACATAACTTCCGCCTGGATGGGTAAAACACACACTCACACTTAACAATCTCCTTCTAGCTACCCCCACCCTCCCACTCTTCCCCTATATCCCCGAAACCAATAAGACCATCCCTTCGTTTAATTCCCGCCTACATGCACCATCGATATATAGTAGTCTTCCTCGGTGTCTCTCGAACAAACACGCTCTCTCGATGTCGACTCCTCTCACGCGCATACACCTTCTCTTCCCTCTCTACGGGCATTTTCTCTCTCGCACCCCATCATTGGTGGCCTCTGACATACACATCACCTATCTATGATGAAGCCATGCACACTTAAGTTACATCCGCCACCGAGGACCCCGCGACACACACACACCCACACCCACACACACACACGCGCACGCACGCACCCACCCACCCCCCACACACACAAACACTAAGACTCCATCACACACACGCGCACACACACACACTAAAACTCCATCTCTCTCTCTCTCTCTCGCTCACACACACACGCACACACCCCCCACACACACAAACACACACACACACACACTAAGACTCCATCTCACACACACATGCTCTAGGCGGAGCATTTGTTCCTACCACCCTTCATCCAACCTTACCCGTATGATAAACAATCACCTTAATTTACTTGTATAACATGGAAAAATTCCACTTTACTTTAGTAGTTAACAAACTTATCAGTTGTACCCTTATAAAAAACCGAGTTGGCAATGATGGTGTGCCTGCCATCTTGTAATATAGACCTCTGATCTATATCTGACGGATAGAAAGCAAACTATGATAATTTTACAAAATATACCCGCACCTCTCTCCACATCCTTATCTCCCACAACCTCATTGCTGAGCAATTAAAAAAGAAAGTCTCTGGAACAATCTAGCATGGTGGCCGCTGCCGCCTGCCGGCGCCGTCCATCCCCATGCCTCCGCCCATTCCGACCACCAGTCACCACCACGCTCCGCTCCTCCTCACCTTATCTCTCATCTTTCATTTTTCCGATGACATTCTCGAGATACCAGTTTTCCGATAAAATTCTCAAAATATCATTAGTTTTTACACATGGGAGTACTCCTGCATGGGTAAATCACAACAGGTGTTTTGTAAAAAAAATGCATATTGATGTTCCGTGCAATGCACAAGCATCTTGCTTGTAATTATATAACGCAAATGACGAGCAGGAAGTGCCATTTTTTACACAACCACGTTAACATGGCCACGTAAATCACTAGCTAAAGTAAATACCATTATACTTATATCCCGATGCAAAAGGTTGAGTACATGTCCGAAGAGTACAGTCGCATACACGCACTCTATCTCTCAGAATCTCTCTCTCACACACACACCAGTTACGTGACGCCCACTTAAGCAGACACGTATGTTACAATTTGTGCACTCGCGGGTACACGTGATGCTGCGCATTTATTTAAGCCGGACGGCGAACCCAAACAGTAGCTTCATTCATTCCCCTCCCGCCGCCTCTTCTCTGGTCGCCGTCGCCCGGTAGCCATGGCCCGGCCGAAGGTAACAACATACGCCATACTCCCGCCGGAGCGACGCTTTAATCTGGAAATTTTAGTGGTCATGCATGCATCTTTTTGTGCTAGCACTCCTATAAGGGTTGACCGGTCGCTTCCCATGGACATGCGCGGGCGGTGGAAGAGGAAGGAGAAGGGAAGTGGGCTATGGAGTAACGTTTTTTACCACAATTTCTTAGAAAACTGAGTGCAATAATTGAGTAGTTTTGCAAACTACCAGTACTACAGCTGAAACGGTTCAAAACCTATACTCCCTTCCCAGCGCGCGCTTCCCGCGTGAAATGGTCAGTGTCCCCCTGGAGTGTCAGTGCCGCATTAATGCCCGGCCAGAGCGGAGGCAACCTCTCACTGGCGCCGGATTTGAAGCGGCGCGACGGCCGAGAGAGTGCCGCTTCCCGGTGCACGCGACTGCTCCGCGTCGAGGCTGGCCATAGGCCCTATTTTATCCATGGGTTAGAGTTAGTCTGAGCTAGTTGGGGCTCAAATAGCCCTAAAGTATCCAAGCATGAGGGTTTAAATTGGAGCAAGTTGCACCGAACCCACCAAAAAAAACTATCCCGCCCAAGAGGTGCTAACTGGAGATAGTTCTCATTGGGACCACTGAAAATCACTTTTCTCTCTCCATCAAGTGCATTTATTGTCAATCTAACCCTGTCACCCAAACTCCTCTTTGGCTACAGTTAGTTCAGGGTTAGTCATGAGTTAGTCTAACCTCTAACTAAGTTAGAGTATCGAAACAGGAGCAGCATAGGACATGCAAGTTGCTCAAAGTATACACTCAAATTCGTATGTGAAAGGATTTTTTTCTTTTTGAAAACGGAACGTGAAAGGATTTTTTTAGAATGCTCTTGGCATGTCGCTAACATGTGATGAGTTAACCGACCTCAATAGACGGCAAAAAGCCAGCCCGCCACACTTTGAGAGAGACGAGGAGGGAGAAGCGATACTGGCTGCTAGATTACTAGAGATAAGTGTCGCGCGGAAGCCAAGAAATATGGTGATAGCGTGGGTTAGCCATGTACTAGTATGATGTAACTACACTGGGCTGCCGTGTTTCGTACTCTTCCAGTCCACTGTGGAGATGATTGGTTGATTTTATATCGCTGAATAATATAAAATATTATGAGTGCAGATGCTCCACCACGAGGTTCCTTGCTCCTTCTCGGTCGTCGGGAATCTATGTTCTTCCACTCTATTTTTTATGTGAGCTTTGTTCATCCTTTTCCCAACACGCGAGACATTTAGCATCAAGGTGCATGTGTCATGCAAGGATCGTTCCATCTATATGAAGAACACGTGGGACTGGAACTACGAGATGAACATGTACCCACTAGTGGACGTGCGAACCTGTGTAATGTAGCGCAGTAAGTGAAGTAGAAAGGCACAAATAGTATGAACATGCATGGCATATAGGCATTTGTCTCTTACTACCACTAAATGTTGTATGTGCAATGCCCGGTGATGTTATGGAGTACGTGACTAAGTACTCTACTACTACTATATTAATTGGAGGCACATATTAGGAATGTGTAGTCATCTTGGCATAGTAGTATGTATAACCGAGTACTACTAATACGCTCCTAAGTGGGAAACCATTTAGGTTCTGATCGGTGTGAACATGTTTGCAATTAAATATAGCGTCGTACTACCACCGTCCTAGTTTATTAGTCCCCTTTGTAATTTGTGCCAAATTTTGACTAAATATTTAACTTAAAAAATATTAGTGCATGCCAACAAAAATTATACTATCGCTGTTCCGTTTCGAAAAAAGCATATAAGCTGTTACTACTTACCCAAAGGATCTTTATATCCAACAGACACAAAATATCCATTCGACTGTTCGAAATTACTTTCACTGCTGATCTGTTGTCGAGGTAATTGCTGCATCGCCACCAAAACCCACCATCTCTTAAGCTAAAGTAGACCGAGCTAACCCCTATATTAGCATATTACTAAGATAAACATAAGGCACTGTAGAATCATTTAGGACGTGAGCTTGTCAATCTGAATGTGGAGGGACACCAACTTAGCCCCGGCCAGCAGCTTGGGCGGAACGGTGAAGAAGGCCAGCTCCTGCAAGGTGACGTCACCGGGATCCCTGCTACTTGTCACCTCCATTTCCACCTTGATGGCGTCGGTCCTGCCTTCGGGCTCCCCTCACGGGCCGTTCACCCACAGCTTGGCCATGTAGTGCGGCAGTGGGGACGCCCCCGCTCTGATGCAGACGACCGACACGGCGATAGGCGCGCCGATGTCGAGCACGCCGCCGACCAAGAAAAACGCGCGGCCGTCCTCCTCCGCGAACAGCAAGAGTCGTGGCTCTGTTAGTGGCACTTGCAGCTGGAGCGCCTTGTCGTACTGGATCCTGTGCACGGGCATGGGATGCACGGTGCTAATGTGGTGGGATAGCACCGGCGGCGGGCCTTTGTAGCCGCAGACGGGCACGGGGCATTTGCAGGGTGCGAGCGGACACACGCTCTGGTGATCGGCGAGCTTGTGGTAAGTGACGTAGAGCCCACAGCCTTCGTGCAGGCACTCCACCCTCACCGAGGAGAGGATGGCGTCCACCGCCATGTTCCGCACGTCGAAGCCACTTCCGCGCTCGCACTTCTGGCACTGCCGCTGGTTCCCGGGGCGCTCGACGCGACAGTCCGCACAAGCCAGGTGCCCTCCCTTGCACTACACAAATCAATCAAACAGCACATCAATCAAGAAACCTGCACCTTGCTCGATCAGCCGAACGGACGAGGTGTATTTGAACCTTATACACTAGAGTCTTCAAGGGGCGGAGGCACAAGGGGCAGTGGAGCAAGGTGAGGTCCATCGAGACCATAGAGAGCTCCATCGTCGGGTCCTGTTCCGTCTGCATGATCTCGCCCTCCTCGTGCACAACCATCTCTCGCTTTATTAGGGCCGGGGCATTACAAAGCTTTACCGTCACATATTCATACTACTTCAAGGTGCAAATCAACACATGCAAGTACTCCCTCTGTTTCTTTTTAGTCTGCATATAAGGTTTGGTCAAAGTCAAGCTTTGTAAAGTTTGACTAACTTTATATTAAAAAATATAAACATTGACAATATGAAATCAACATTATCAGATGCACCACGAAATGTATTTTCATACTATATAGTTTTAATATTGTAGATGTTCATAATTTTTATATAAATTTGGTCAAACTTTGTGTAGTTTGACTTTGACCAAATCTTATATGCGGAGTAAAAAGAAACGGAGGGAGTATCAAAAGGAGAGTCACGGCATGCATGCATGCACTGTAATTAATGCATCAGTAAACGCAAATTATTGAAATATATCAAGTGCAGTGCTTTGATGTGTCGCGTCAACTCGTACAAGACCGAGAAGTTTGATTACTACAACGCCCTCTCGCCTTAACCGCACCTGCCTTTGGCTGCATGACAGGTGGGCCACCGACCTATTGGGCCCACCTGTCATAGACGCAAAGGCAGGAGCAGTAAGTCAATGAAGCTGCATCCCTCCCTCGCCCATGAGCATGGTGGATGGCAGGACTAGGAGAAGCTTTCGTTCGCTACACGCTCTCCCTCCCACACGCGGTGGACATGCAGCAGTTCAATCGGTGTCAGATGGCCAGAAGCATACTGTAGTACTCCTCCACTGCAGTAGTACTCCATCATTGTTCGACTTCCCGAAGAGGTGAAGAGCCAAGCGCAGCCCGGACGCTCATGTGGCAGTTTCATATGTTGAGTAGTCTAGGATAGCGTGTACCGTGCCTGTAAGCTTAAAATCGTTGGGGTCGGCTCCATGCTATATTTTTTTGATTAAAATAATCTTCTGGCCCTACCTGTCATCCTGGTGATTCTAGTTTGCACGCTCATCTGGTCAAGACAGGAATATATATTTTAATTTGTGGTGGGGTAAATGTTAAAGGTTGCAGCAAATGGAGTATTGTACACTGTGGGTCTTTCAGCCAAGTTTAGAGGCAACCATGTGGGGCCAGTGCTATGATGTGTCGCATCAACTCGTACAACGAGGAGAAGCTTGATTTTACTACTACACGCCTTCTCGCTCGCCCATGCGCGCGGTAGCTTGCAGATGAGGACATGCTTTTGCTTATAGTACTACAACAAGCTATCCCTCCCGCTTGCGGTGGACGGACATGCAGCAGTGGATTCGATATTGTAGAAGCAGCAGTAGTAACATCATTGTTCGTCTTCTCAAAGAGGCGAAGAGCCAAGTGCAACCCGAACGTGATAGTTGCGAATCTTGGAGCACACATATAGCCAGGCTCTTGCATGTGACAAAATTGCTATGTGAGCCCACTATTGTAGTACTTGCTAGTATAGCCCTGTAATCAGAAAGGGGTATTTGCCTTTCTATAGATTTCAACAAGTGACTAGACTACACCGAGACGGAGTACATATGGAGCAAAATGAGTGAATCTACACCGTAAATAAATACGTAGTTCTCTCGTTTTCCTCTCGGCCTTGGTCGCGGTGCACAATATTGAGTATACTAGTACTATCATCTTGAAATTTACGAAGTCACCATAGGCACCTCGTCATCGACGGGAACGTCTCCTGACACGCGATAGACGTGAGCGGCAGTCGCCTCCATAGGTGCTTGAATGCCAAGGAGGCAGAGGGTAGCGGTTCCTGAGACGTTGAACGGTCAATGATGCATCCTCAAATTACATGCAGAGGGAATTAATTGGAGAAGCAGAATAGAGCCAGCACGATGTGAATGCAACAGAGTTTGGATTCTCATATAAAGGCGCCCCACCACTCCAATCCATCTACTCCTTAGTCTCTGCGCAACACTGCTCACTCCAATCCAAGACCGAGTGACCAGAAGCCAGAAGCACCTATGGAGGCGATGGACGCGAGCGGCAGTCGGCTGTGCCAAATCATCTAAGGCGCAGGCCTGCGGCCCCGCACCGCGCAGCGGTTCCACACGGTGCTGGCGACTGCCGGCGTCGTAGCCCTCACCGACGCCGGCTTCGCCTCTCGCATGGACGACATGATGGTCAACTCCAACCGCAAGTTCGCCACCGTCAAGAAGCGTGTAGCGAAAGCTCCTACTAGTCCTGCCAGCCACCACGCTCATGCGCGAGGGAGGGACGCAGCTTCATTGACTTACTGCTCCTGCCTTCGTGTCTATGACAGGTGGCCCCAATAGGTGGTTGGCCCACCTGTCATGCAGCCAAAGGCAGGTGCAGTTAAGCACCGGAGCTCAGTCCGCGAGGGAGACGGCATTGTAGTAATCAAACTTCTCGGTCTTGTACGAGTTGACGCGACACATCAAAGCACTGCACTCGATATAAGTTTTTTACACATTTCAAATGGACTACAACATACGGATGTATGTAGACATATTTTGCTTCGTATGTAGTCACTTGTTGCAATCTCTAAAAAGACTTATATTTGGAAACGGAGGGAGTACAACGCATGCATGCATGCCGTGACTTCCCTTTTGATACTTGCATGTGTTGATTTGATGCACCTTGCCAAATTTTGACTATAAATTTAACTAACCAAATTTTCATGCATGTCACAAAAAATTATGGGGCTGTTTGGATTGTGACTATGTTTGTCTTATGTTGCCACATTATTTTTCCCACACATGCCACACTTGCCTAACTTGAGTTGCTCAAATTGTTAGACACACTTTGGCTTGCCTAAGGGAATCTTGCCACACTTTTTGTGTCTATGACATGTGGGGTTCACTGCTAATAAAAAAATTCTTGTCTTAGTTGTGGCTAATAAAAAAGACTTATATTTAGGAACGGAGGGAGTAGAAAATATAAATAATAATGCATGTTGGGGCAACCCACGTTTCCGATAATTTTAGCCGTGGGCTTGTTCACAATTTTTACGAGGGGATGGTTGTTCATTTAATGGAGGGACTTGTACCATACTTGAACGATACAAAGTGCGACCTGGCACACCGTAACACCACTTGGAACAAGCGGGTAGCTATCTCAAAAAACAATCAACAACTAAAAAAACGGCGACTTGGCACGTAGTACTCAATTATAAACGATTGTTTTGATGGAGTGAAAAAGGAAAACTACCCCACTACGTATATATAGGCCGAAGCCTCCACGCCTGCTTGCTAGGGTTGCTCTATTCACACCCTCTCATCCTCTCTAGATCTAAACAAGATAGGGGTGGTAACACTGTCTTTCTCCCATTAAAAACACTGTCTTTCTATCCTCACCGCTGGTTACAGATCCGGACGTATCCCCCTCCGCCGGTGAAGGGGAGGAGGGGCAGCGTTTAGGCCGTCGTCGACAGTGAGGGAGGAGACCCACTGCCGGCCGCACCGTTATCTCTGGCCGAGCGCCGGCGCGGGAGGTCCTCCGATCCCTTCGTCGTTGCCCTAGTGTTGGCGGATCCGGCCTCCCGCCACCCACCTATCCACATCCCGACAACCTTCAGGTATATCTTCCTTCGAAACCGCCTTAGCTCTACTTCCCCAGCTTGCTACGTCGCTGCATGTGCATCATTTTTTACCTCTCAGCCCCTCTCGATAGGATGGTCCAACGTCACCTATTTTTTTCTTCTATTGTTAGAGGTAAAGCTACTTCATGGAGTGGAATCTTGTACTTGGTTCAAACAAGAAATAAAGTGGGGGTGGGGGAATTTACTATGTAGTACATCGGACTTGGTACAAACAGGAAGGAAAGGGGGTGAAAGTAGTACAGACTGGTCATCCAACCGGTCTCTTGGTCGAAAAGGGAAATATAGGGGTAACGCTGTACACAGTGGTATGACCAGGACTAGATTTGCTATCCACACATAGGAGTAGGTGGCTAGAGTGAACAAAAATGGGACCAACCCAGATATGTTTCTTGGATGTTTGTTTCTCGGGGCAACAAACTATGAATCGCCACTTTATGCCCCTGTTTAGGTACATGGTGTTGGACTGCTGGTTTACCCACTGTCCCATGCCCTTATACTAAATATTTAGTTGTTCTTAATCTAATGCCCCTGGTAGAAATGAAGCCATGCCACTGTTATAAGCCATGACAAGTTTAGCCAAATGTTTTTGCCTGTAATTGTTTGAGACTCTGACTGTTTCCTCTATAGCTTTTTGTGCAAACAGGGATATCCATTTCACCTGGTTGCTGTTGTGACCTTTTGATGCACTACACAAAAATCTTCTTAAAAGAAGTGACTTTTGTGCTGTTTAACTGGAATGTTAGAATGGAACAGTTGGTTCATTTCAGTGGAACTACACAAAGGGAGATTTGTGTTCCAATCCTCATCATCCATATTGGCACCATAACCTTCCTTTAGGTAAGAATGATATTTAATGCATGTGTTCATCTCTATTTTGCGACTGCCATGAGAAAATAATGCTATTTTTTTACTAGTACACTTGTACTCCCTCACTGACAAAACCAATTCTGAAATAGAAGGCCAATCATGTACTTGGTTTCACCAACTGGTGAGGAGAATGCAAAACAGAGCATGAAGAGGAAGAAGAAGAAGAGTAAACAGTGCCAAGGCGATCTTGCTGAAGCCAGAGGCCTCAGTCGAGGCCATTCAAGGGCTCCGACAATGACTACCTTACATGTGAGACGATCCTCCAGGGAGCCCTTCCACTTCTGCTGTCTCACTTAATTAATTAGGAGTACTTAAGTACCACTAATTTATTGCTGCCTAATTTTCCTGTCGGAGTTAAACAAATCTTTAGTAGCACCCTATGCTGAGTCATGTACGTGTGTATGTTTTTCTATTGAGGTGAATCATGTGGTGGAGCAGGGAGGGAATGCTAACTTTACCCATTAAGATAATGAGGCTGCTTCTATTTGTTAGTGTATGTTTCACCAACTAGTCCCACTATTACAGTAATCTCACTCTCTCAATATATGTGCCAACAGGGATGCTCGATTTTGGTGGAACTGCACAAAAACTTTTGGTGCTTCATTGCCTCGACAGCTTCCTTCCTTTCCTGTTAGTCGCTAATCTCGGCTTGCATTCTTCCTTTGCTGTCAGTCGCTTGGCTTATCTCGGCTTCCAGTCAAAGGAAATAGTAATTGATATGCTACCTCACACAGGTTGGTACTGGTCTTTATCCTGATTATTGTGCTTGTCATATGTATTGGTAATTTGGTATTGTGCTACTGTTTGCCAATTTCATAAAGGAGTAACTTGGAGCCTAAACTCGCAGGCAAATCATTACATCGGGTGATTTCAGTAGAACTGCACAAAAAGATCAGATGGACAGGTACTTATGCTGCTGCTATGTACTCCAAAGTTCACTCAGACAAGCATCCATGTTGACAAGAAGAAGTGCCTATATTCATTCGAGTATCAACCAGCGTCAACCAATTGTCAAACTCCAAGTATTAGGAGAGTGAACGCCAAAAATATTGCTTGGCGCATAGCCGAGAAAAACGCAGTCTAGTCTTTGGTCCCAACTTGTGCCTTTTGGTTATCGGCACATATCGTAGCAAACTGTATGGCATGGAATCTAATGATTCCAGACAAGTTGGTTGACGTGTATATTCATCTGGCACTTAATCAGTCTGCACGCCTATGATGCTCCATTTCAGTTGAACCGCACAAAAAATTTGGGTGGTTCATTTTCTCAACCGCCTCCTTTCTCGTCTGCAATGTAGAACTTTGGCGAGCTACAGGACCAAGATGAGCCAGTAAACTAGTTGCATGAAAGTAGTGGCCAAGTTGCTCAAACCTCCCTCGGCACGAGGCCACTATTTGAGGATAAACATACAAGCAAAGTTCAGATTGTCTGTGCTGCCTCTTATGTACTCGAAAGTTTACTCGTACAAGCATTAATTTTAGAAAGAAGTACCTCCGACTGAACACCATTTACCAGCCTGTACCCTTGGTAATTAAAGTTCGTCCATGGATCATATTGGCTGTGATCTGAATCATTGGATGCATAAAAATACTGAACATGTGTATATCTGAATCTTTTTGTGAATTATCTATGAATATTGTTGTGTGATCTATCAATCATTTGGATCCATAGACATGCTGAACTTGTGTATATATGAATCTTTTGAGTTGTTGATAGTGAATGTTGGCTATGAATATGAACGTGTCCTGTGAACTTGAGTTTGATACGAATGTTTACCTTTTCTGTTGTACTTGTGTGTGAACTTGTTAGTATGCCTACTGTGGGGTATGTGACGTGTGGGTGTCAACGACACACCTTCTTCCCGAGAAGAATTACACCTTCTTTGTTAGGGTAGCAACGGCGCATCAGCTCTTTTTAATCTTTTTGCTCTGTCTTGCCCCCTCCCCCGCTCAACCACTACCGTAATGTTTTTGGCCTCAAAACAAACATAGTACTGCGTTGTTTTTGGGGCTTGATGAAAAATCGAGTGCTGGTTTCTGTAGGTTGGCCCGCCCAGCAAATGGGCTACTGTTCCACCACGGACTGGGAGGCTGAAAATACAAGTTGTATGGTGCAGAGGCAAGTAAAAAAACGCCATCGAGAGCCATCCACTGAAGAAAAAAAATCGCTCCTGATGTGCTTCTTCAGTCGTGCCGCTGGCCCCCTCTATAACCCAGTTCGCTCGGGGATCTGGTATCATTTTTTTCCAGAGGGCGAACAAGTATCAGCTAGGCCTAGGTTTTGTATTTTAACATGCGTAGCCCACGACATACGATGACAGTGGTTTCAACTTATTTTTTGAGGTCCATCCCAGCCTATGGGCTTTTTCTTAAAGCTCGGCAGCCCAATGTATATTTTGAACCACATTATATATATTTATATTATTACTATTATCGTATATTTTATAGAGACTTATATATACATTATAAAAACATCCCACGTGTTATTAACTTATAAAAGTAAATGTTTAACAAAATTTGGCAAGGAAAATCCTGGTTGTTTTTGACTCACAGGCAAGGAAAATCCTGGTGATTGCGTACAAAAGCTTGCGAAGATTTTAAGGAGCAATGTAATAATAACGCGCTCATTTTTATTTTGAGCAATAACTCGCTAATTTGTTAATTATGTATATGAAAAATGTGCCTCTCCGGTTTATTTTTTGATATTAATTGCTCCTTCTAACATAACATTATATATATAACGAGCCCAACTAATTCGTGTATTTGAAGGAAGTGCAAATGGGCTGGGATTTCTTAGAAAATATAAATGGGCCGCATTGACGTGAAATTATTTGTTCACCCAGCCGAGCAAATGGACTGTACATTCTAGAAAACATGGGTTAAATATATGCCACATTTTTGGAGGCTGACATGTGGGCCACTAGGTCGAAGCCTACGCAGGGCGTTGTCAACTTGGTCGGCATGCACCTTCAATCTCTCGTCTTCTTCCTCCAGCATCGCCGGGACCGCCTGGTCCGGCCTCCGGCGGCTAGCGGCCCTGCTTAGCATGCATCGCTGCGAAGCGCTACCCCACCGCCAGCCAGGCTATCCCTCCACCCCTCCACACCTCCTGTTATTCTCCACCGACTGTAGCCCCACGCCGCACCAGAACCAGTTATAACCCTTCTCCTCCACTCAATGCGCGACTCCACTGCCGCGTCTTCCCATCTCCGAGTCGTTCCCGTACGGGGCCTCGCCGTCGTCCACCACCTCGCTGCGCTCGGTGCGGCGTCGTCAACAAACGAGAGTCATCGAAAGAGGACTGTACGTGGAGAGCTTGACGGCTGGGACCCACGAGGTCGATGGTCGCACACAAGGAAAGTTCCTCCTTATTAAGCTAAAAAAATGTTTCCTCCACCTGACAGCTGGGACCCACCGGCTGTATCTTTGCATGGAAGGAAGTGCCTCCTTGTTATGCAAAAAAATTTATTCCTCCCGTTGACAGCTGGGACCCATCAGATTTGGTGGCTGACTTGTGGGCCTACTAAACGAACGTGTACGCAGGGCTTTGTCAACTTAATCAACAAATGATTCTAGCAGCTGGACCGTTGGATGTTAATCCAACAGCCGTGCTCCTTCTTCAACCTCTGTTCTTGCTCCTGTCTCCCGTGGGCGGCACTGCGGCTGTGCTGCCACGCACCCGAACCAGTCAAGTTTCCCACTCCTCTCCATCTGCGACTCCACTGCCCCGTCTTCCCCATCTCCGGGTCATTCCAGTCTTGGGCCTCGCAGCCGTCCACCGGCCTTGGTGCGCTCGGCACGGTGTGGTCAATGTGGTCAACAACCGAGAGTCATCGGAAGATGACTGTACGTGAGAGGCTGACAGTGGGGACGCACCACACCCATGGACGCATGCATGCAACGGAACACGGCGTGGTCAACGTGGTCAAGGAACGACTTCCATCGGAAGTGTACTGCACGTGAAGAGGCTGACAGATGGGTCCACGGCCGCAGCAAGGAAGTGCCTCCTTATTACGCGGAAAATAATGATTCCTCCACCTAACAGCAGGGACCCACCAGATGGGCCACCGTATTTTGTGAAAAAACATTTCCCCCCTGACTGCTGGGACCCACCGGACGGGCCACCGTATTTCACGAAAAAACGTTCCCCCCGCTGTCAGCTCGGACCCACCAGAAGTGCCTCCTTATTACGCAGAAAAAAATGAATACCCCTTGCTAGCTGGGACCCACCTTGGTGGGAGGCTGACTTGTAGGCCTACTAAGTTGACGGGGATGGAGGGCTTTGTCAACTTAGTCCATATGAACGATTCTAGATCCAGTGACCGTACGATGTCCATCCAACGGCCGTAGTGCTTCTTCAACCTCTGATCTTCTTGCTCCAGCCGCCAAATCCAGCGCCAGTCGTGCCGCGTGCTCTTGCATCCCGTGGCCGGCTGTGATGCCGCGGAGGCCTCACCGCCCCTACTACTCCCACCACTAGCCAGGCCATCCCTGTACTCACCCACACCCCCTGGTATTCTGCGGTGACGACAGCCTCACACCGCATCCGAACCAGTGAACCCTCGTACTCCTCACCGCGCGGGCTTCCACTGCCGCGTCATCCCCGGCTACGCGTCGTCCCCTTCCTAGGCCTCGCCGTCGTCCACCGCCCTGGTGCTCTCGGCGCGGCGTGGTCAACGTGGTCAAGGAACGACTTCCATCGGAAGAGTACTGTACGTGGAGAGGCTGACAGCTGGGTCCACGGCGGCCGCAAGGAAGTGCCTCCTTATTACGCGCAAAATAATTATTCCTGCACCTGACAGCAGGGACCCACCAAACGGGCCATCGTATTTCGCGAAAAAACGTTTCCCCTGACTACTGGGACCCACCAGCTACATCTTCGCACGCAAGGAAGTGCGTCCGGGCAAAAAAATGATTCGCCGCCCTGACTGCTGGGACCCACCAGCTATATCTTCGCACGCAAGGAAGTGCCTGACAGTCGGGACCCACCCGGTCGAAGCGTACGTAGCGTTGTCATTCTGGTCGCGAACGTGTACGTACATACTGGTTGATGTAGAGCGCGCACGTGTCGTAGTAGCGGCGCGCATGTAGCATGTACATGTACGTACAACAGCTAGTGTGCAAGAAAGAAAATACGGCCACGCACGTACATACGGGCGGGGTCTCGAACGCCTACTCGCGCATACGTACGGCCAGGGCTCGTGTACATGGCTGGGTCGGAACGGAGAAAGTGCGTCGTCGTCGTGTTCATGGGGAGCCAACCGGCTTGGTCGGAACGGAATGCGTCGTCGTGTTCATCGGGAGGGCTTGGACGGAACAGCCGATGGAAACAAGGCCTGGCATACCGCAAAACGGAGGAAACGGCCTTGTGTTGGACCGGCCACATTCGAAACAGGATCCTGTTCATCGGGTGGGGTCTGGCGTACCGCAAAACTGAGGAAACGGATCTCCTACGGTCGAAACGGGGGTCCTGTTGATTGGGAGGGGTGTTGCGTACCGCAAGATGGAGGAAACGGACTTGTGTTGGAGCGCTACAGTCGAAACGGGGGTCCTGTTCATCGGGAGGGGTGTGGCGTACCGCAAAACGGGACTCCACGGGATACTGTTCATCTCCACCGTCGACCCCCTCCAGCCTCCACGGGCTACTGTTCATCCACCGTCGACCTCCTCCAGCCTCCACCTGCGACTGTTCATCCATGAGCTCCTGTTCATCCAGCCTCCACAGCGCGCTACTCCACCGGCTACTATTCAACCAGCCCTCTCCACGGCCTCCTGTTCAACCACCCCTCCACGGGCTACTGTTCATCCAGCCCTCCACCGTCTACTATTCATCCAGCCCTCCACGGGGTGGTCCTGTTCATCCAGCCCCAACCGTCTCGATCGATCGGGGTCCTGTTCATCCAGAGGCAACACCACGGGGTCCTGTTCATCCACCCTCACCGGGAACTGTTCATCCAGACCCCCCCAGCAACACTCACATTTCATCTAGAGGCAGCATCGATCGGCTTCAGTTAGCAGCAGTAGCGAAGGAATCGCTCGATCTTGTTTAGTTAACAGCCATCGATCGATCGCCCGGGTTCAGTAACGCGTAGCCTGCAGTGCAATCGCTCGGGTTCAGTTAGAGCCCAACGCCTCGCACCCACGCGAGTGCATGTACGAGAGAAACGCTCATCGCTCGGCCCCGACCACCCACCGTAACCGGGAACACCCTGATATTTTCCTCGCCTCGCTTCTACCATGGTTTTTTCCATCATGGACGGCCCAAAGAATGTCATGCAGCTGCGTCTCCGGCCCGCCCAGGATGAAAAGCCCATTTCCTGTCATGATTTTTTGTCATAGAAGTAGGAGCCCACCACATCTATGATGATACCGGGTTTTGTCAAAATTATCGTCATAGAAGTGTCATAAGTATGATAGAATTTTTTTCGTTCGGCCCAAAATGTCACGGATGTGTCTTTTTTTGTAGTGGTCGAGGCGCGCAAGCGCACCCACTAGGTGTAGGCCTCGAGATTCGGGCCGACTGCTAAGCAGTCGGGCCGGATCTTCCAGCGACTTCTTCTCTTTGTTGATGCTGACGATTCTTCCTTGTTTTCGAGAGCCAGCTTCAGGCCAAGGAGCCGGAGCATAGCCAGGCGACCGCGAGACGCGACCGGCTCGAAAAGGAGCTGGCTCAACAGGCGACCAGGCATGCAGACTCGGTCCGAAAGCTGAAGGATGGGGAGGAGCTCCTCAAGGCCGATTTCGAGACTCAGCTCGAAGGTAACTCTTCTTTCTTGCTTGGAGACACCGGCTATCGCTGGGAGCCGGCCTCTTATTCCTTTGTTTTCTTTTTACGCAGAGTACTTCCCAGACCACGCCGGTGCCATCGGGTAGGCGATTGAGGTGCGACGTGAGCAGCAGAGGAGGGTGGGCAAGGAGATTGCGTCGGATCGGCCTCGTACTTGGGGCGAGTAGTTCCGGGCCGTCCAGCTACGCCTTGTGCCGGTCCGCCAGCTGCTCCACCGATTTCAGCGCGCTGACTCCCAGGTCTTGGAGGGGCTCTGGCTGGGTGTGCAGGTGCCCCGGACTCCCAGTCGGACCACCGACTGGTTGGAGGTGGCAGCCGAGCGGCTCGACGCTTGGAAGGGTGCCGCAGCACGGGCAGGCGCCATGGCGACACTGGAATTCATCAAGGCGTGGTACCCAGGCATGAGCTTGGCTCAGCTAACCACCTTTCGCCAAGAAGCGGCGCCGGAGCTGGAGGCGGAGCGCGAGGCGATCGTCAAGCGCGCGGGAGCCCTTGCCGACTATGTCGACATTGGCGTCTTCGTCCCGGAGTGAGCGGAAGACGGCACTGAGGTGCCGCCGTCCTGGTTCGGGCTAAACCCGGACGAGGGGAAGGACCCGGTGGAGGAGATCGCCTCCAGCAACAAGGGCATGGAGGAGAGCGAGGACGAGGAAGATGATGGCATTGCACCATATGGCAGAGTGACTAGGGATGGCAATTTTACCCATGGGCATGGATACCCATGGATATCCGATCCGAATGGATAGGGTTTGGATATACTTTTGTGCCCATGGACAACATCCAAACCCGACCCGATTTCTGGTGGGTAGGGTATGGACCTAATATTGTACCCTTGGGTATGCCGAAACCCGACCCGATAATATGATTTGATGGGCCAAAATCTGCTATCCTAACCCCACAGTCAGCAAGTCTCCACTTTCTTATCTAAACATGATATTAGGTTGTTAGTGAACGTTGATTTGCCATGAGTTGATGTTTACCATAACTGAAGCCAAGCTTGCCACAAGGTCAAGAATGGACGAGCTTATGTTAACATTATGTTATGTCTTATTTCTATGTCTTGAGAGAACCAAGTGGATATCCAGTGGGTATGGATATCCATCGGGTTTGGACATAGACACAACTTTTCACCCGTGGATTTTTTCTTGGGCGGGTAAAGACTGTCTTCATGGATATGGATATGTATTTGACATTGTTCAACCCGATCCAAACCCGACCCATTGCCATCCTTAAGAGCGACCAACCGGACTCAGCCCGATCCAGCTTCGGCCAGCGAGCCGCGAGAGACCACATCAGCTGCTGCCGCCGACCAGACCGAGACCCGCCGGCCGGAAGCCCCACCAGTCGGTGCCTCAGCCACCGCCGACCTGTCCAAGCAGCCCGCAGCGCCTTCGGCCTAGGCGGCCTTTATCTTTTGAATTTTCTGTCTTGTACTTAACAACATGTTTACCAAGCGCAGTTCCACCCACTGGGGGTGTATTAAACTTTGATGAATGCTGGCCTTGGGATTTTTGCAATGTAAATAATTTTATTTTCACATGTTTGTGTACTTTGCCGGGTTCTGGCTCGGTTTTACCTTTGCTCTTGTTGGCTTTTTCTTTTACCGCGTTCCTCTGGCCACTGCCCTGCCACCCGGCAGTCGCGCTGCGGTCTATGGCCGGGTCAGGGACTTGGCTATTTAGAATAGGCAAGTTACTTTAGCCGCCTAAAGCATAGCTAGTCGAGCGAGAAGCTGGTCGGCCGGCTGCCGGGCAGCTGGATGGGGGAGGCGCGAAACCGGCTTGGCCTGAATCAGCGTTCTTCCTTGGTCCTTTTTTGTGTGGACATTGTTTCCGGCCTTTAGCTCTTGCCAGCCCGACAGCCACGCTGCAAGCTGTGGCTGGGACGAAGAGTGGGCTTTGGCGTCGACACACTACTTAGCCGACTTCGGATGGTGCCAACTAAGGTCGAGGCGGCGAGTCCCTGGGCCGGCTGATCGGACCCGAACGGGGCGAAAGAACAAAAAGTCATTCATGGGCGAAGCTTATCATAGGGGGACCTGTTGTCTTTGCTTAATACAAAAGGTAGCATGGTACATACACCGCATCAACTGTAAAATGGGCGGAGAAGGTTCACGTTCCATGGGCGCTTTGACTCTTAGCCAGCATTGTCCCTCTTGCGTACCTTGGGCTTTTGTTCATCGATGAGGTAGTAGGAGTCTTTGCCTAGGGCCTTGCTAACGATGAAGGGCCCCTCCCAAGGAGCCGAGAGCTTGCGCTGGCCGGCTGTTCGCTCGATCAGCCGGAGCACAAGGTCACCCTCGTGGAAAGCTCACGGCTTGATCCTCTTGTTATGGTGGCGGCATAGACTTTGCTGGTAGATAGCGGACCGGTTGAGTGCTAGCAGCCGAGCCTCTTCGAGCAAGTCGACGCTGTCTTCTCGCTCCTCCTTGGCCTCTACCTCCGTGTACATGGTGATGTGAGGCGACTCGAACTCGATGTCAGTTGGGATGACATCCTCGGCCCCGTATACGAGGAAGAAGGGTGTGAAGCCGGTTGACTGATTCGGCGTAGTCCAAAGACTACAAAGGATGGCCGACAGCTCCTCGGTCCAACAGCTGGCCGAGTGCTCCAGTGGCTCGACCAGCAGCGGCTTGGTGCCGGACAGGATGTGGCCGTTTGCTCGCTCCACTTGGCCATTTGACTGCGTATGGGCATGATAACCCACAAGTATAGGGGATCGTAATAGTTTTCGAGGGTAAATTATTTAACCCAAATTTATAGATTCGACACAAGGGGAGCCAAAGAATATTTGAAGGTATTAGCAGCTGAGTTCTCAATTCAACCACACCTGGAAATTAATTATCTGCAGCAAGTAACCAGTAGCACAGTAATATGATAGTTTTGATAGTAGTGACAACAGCAATGGTAACAATAACAGTGATAACAGTAATTTGTAGCAAATGTAATAGTGATGATAGCAATATTAACACAGCAAAATCAATAAGGATAAATTCGTAGGCATCGGATCAGTGACTTGTTGGATGATATTCATCATGTGACAGTTATAACCTAGGGCGATACAGCACTAGCTCCAGTTCATCGATATAATGTAGGCATGTATTCCGTAAATAGTCGTACATGCTTTATTAAAATAACTTGCATGACATATTTTGTCCTACCCTCCCGTGGTAGCGAGGTCCATATGGAAACTAAGGGATATTAAGGCCTCCTTTTAATAGAGAGCCGGAACAAAGCATTAACACATGGTGAATACATGAACTCCTCAAACTACCGTCATCACCTGGAGTGGGCCCGGTTGTTGTCACTCTAGGGTTGCCGGATCATAACACGTAGTAGGTGACCATAACTTGCAAGACCAGATCTAAAACATGGATATAGTGATGAATTCATAAACAGTTCAGATCTGAGTTCATGGCACCCCGGCCCAAAGTGACAAGCATTAAGCATAGCGAAGTCATAGCAACATCAATCTAAGAACATAGAGGATACTAGGGATCAAGCCCTAACAAAACTAACTAGATTACATGATGAATCTCATCCAACTCCTCACCGACTAGCGAGCCTACGAAGGAATTACTCACTCCCGGTGGGGAGCATCATGGAATTGGCGATGGAGATTGGTTGGTGATGACGAAGAACGAAGATCCCCCTCTCCGGAGCCCCAAACGGACTCCAGATCTGCCCTCCCGAGGAAGAACAGGGCTTGGCAGCGGCTCCGTCTCGTGGATCGTGATAATTCTTTCTCCCTGATTTTTCCTAGAATAATGTGAATTTATAGTATCAGGGGGTCATCAGTGGGGCCACCAGGTGGGTACAACCCACCTGGGCGCGCCAGGAGAGGGGGGCGCCCTGGTGGGTTGTGCCCAACCAGGGGCCCCTCTCTGGTGGGTCTTGGCTCCAGAAATTCTTATTATTGATATAAAAAATCCTCGCAAAATTTCGTTCCATTTCGAGAACTTTTATTTCTGCACAAAAACAACACCATGGTAGTTCTGCTGAAAACATCATCAGTCCGGGGTTAGTTTCATTCAAATCATGCAAATTAGAGTCCAAAACAAGAGGAAAAGTGTGAGAAAAGTAGATACGTTGGAGACGTATCAGGGCAACGGATGCGAGATCCAGTCAGATGCCCTGCGTCACGCAGAAACAGGCCAAGGCGCCTTTGGCAAAGTTCGTGCTGTGCGGGATGCCATCCCTGACAGTGATATCCGCGATGAACGTGACGGCAGTCGGACCATTCAGCTTCTTGATTGCCTTGCCTCAATCCACTTTGTGAATTTTTCCACGGCAACCAGCAGATGGGTCATGCCGCCGCATCCTGTCTTGAATGGGCCCACCATGTCCAATCCCCATACGGCAAACGACCAGGTGATGGGATGGTCTTGAGTGCAGAAGCCGGCAGGTGCTGCTTGGAGCTGTAGCGCTGACACCCCTTGCACTTGCGGACCAACTCCTTGGCAATGTCGAAAGCAGTCGGCCAGAGGAAACCATGGCGGAAGGCTTTGGCAACGAGGGCTCTAGAGGCGGCATGGTGGCCACATTCGCCTTGATGAATGTCTCTGAGGATAGCAATACCCTTCTCCGGCTCTACACAGCGCTTGAAGACGCCAATCGCGCCGCGCCTAACGGGCTCTCTGTTGACGATCGTGTATGCGGCCGCCCGACGTTGCACATGCCGGGCCAGGATTTCCTCGGCTGGTAGCTCCCGGCTCACCAGAAAGTTTAGGATGGGCTGTGCCCAAGATGGAGCTTCTACCACCATCATGACAGCAACCGGTACCAGGGTGGCCGGGTTGGGATTCGGCAGGTCGGAGCTGACCGCTGCTAGCTGCGTCGTTGAAGTCCCCGGGCCGACTACAGCAGTCCCCGAGCCGGGTTCTGGAGTCCCCGAGCCGGGTTCTGGAGTCCCCGGGCCGGGTTCGGGTGCTGCTGCCCCCGGGCCGACTGCTGAACTCCCCGAGCCAGTTCCGACTGCACCAGGGTCAGCTGGCACAAAGATGGATTCTGATTCCGGCGAAGGATTGATAGACGGCTTGAGCAGGCACTCGAGGGAGACACCGGCTGGTATGGCCTGCCGGGTGGAGCCAATCCGTGCTAGGGCGTCGGCTGCTTCGTTGTCGGCCCGTGGCACATGGAGGAACTCACACCCGTCAAAGTGTCTGCTGATCTGCTGGACGAGGAAGTGGTAGCTTGCCATGTTGGCGTCCTAGTCGCCGGAAGACTGTTGGACCACCAAGTCCGAGTCGCTGTAGCACAGAATCTGGCGGATGCCGATTTCATTGGCTAGCCAGAGCCCATGGACGAGTGCCTCGTACTTGGCCACGTTGTTGGAGGCGGCAAAATGGATCTGCAGTGTGTACTTGAGCTTGTCGCCTTTGGGAGAGGTGAGGACAATGCCGGCACCCAAACCGGTGCGCATCTTCGAGCCATCAAAGTGCATCCTCCAATGAGTGGAATACGGCGTTGGCGGCAGGTACTAGGTCTCAGCCCAGTCGACAAGAAAGTTGGCCAGTGCTTGGGACTTGATGGCGGTTAGGGGCTGGTAGAGGATGGTGTGGGGAGCTAGCTCGATGGCCCACTTTGCCACCGGGCCTGAGGCGTCTCGGTTGCCCATGATCTCGGCAAGGGGGGCGGTGCAGACGACCGTGATGGTGTGCTCCTGGAGGTACTACTTCAGCTTCTTGGCGGCGAAGTACACGCCGTAGCACATCTTCTGGTAGTAGAGGTAGTTCTGCTTGGAGGCGGACAACACCTCGCTCAGGTTAATAGACCGGCCTCTGGACCGGCTGGGCTGTGCCGGCTTCTGGGCGCTCGACAACAATCATGGTGCTGACTACCCGGTTGGTAGCGGAGATGTAGAGGAACATGGGCTGCTTAGCAGCCGGAGGGCCAGAATAGGCGGTATGGACAACATCTGCTTGAGCTGGAGGAAAGCCTCATCCGCCTGGTCAGTCCACTCGAAGCATGTGGTCTTCTCCATCAGCTGGTACAGAGGGAGGGCCTTCTCACCCAACCGACTGATGAACTGCCTGAGAGATGCTAAGCACCCGGTGAGCTTCTGGACGCCCCGCAGCCGGGTCGGCTTCTTCATCCGCTCAATGGCCTTCATCTTCATGGGGTTGCACTCGATACCGCGCTCAGAAACAAGGAAACAAAGAAGATGCTGGTGGTGATTGTCGGTGTCAAAACCGACCGATCTCGGATAGGGGGTCCTGAACTGTGCATCTAAGGATCGAAGGTAACAGGAGGCGGGGGACACGATATTTACCCAGGTTTGGGCCCTCTTAATGGAGGTAATACCCTACTTCCTGCTTGATTGACTTTGATGAGTATAGGGGTTACATGAGTTGATCTACCTCGAGATCGTAATGGCTAAATCCTAGATGTCTAGCCTGTATGATTGTGATTGCCTCTACAGACTAAACCCTCCGGTTTATATAGACACCGGAGGGGCCAAGCACTACAAAAAAAATACACTTCCGCGATGATACGTGTTTGTCACAATAGGTCACGTTTTCTGTCATGCATGTACATCCATGACAAATTTATGACAGAATGAAGATAGTCATACCGGTGCTGTCGTAGAAGTGTTCCATGACATTACCAAAATTATCATCATGGAAGTGTCCACTTCCATGACGATAAATCACGCGTCATAGAAGTGGTTTCGTCAAGGGTGACCGACACGTGGCATCCATCGTAACGGGACGCCGTTAAGCTATCGGGTCCGGTTTTGGATTCGATAACCCGCTAACAGCCACGACCAATGCCGATTTTCCACGTGTAAAATTCTCATTGGCCGACGGAACCACGCGTCAGCTCCGCGTTGGCACAGGTGTCACTCATCCAACGGTCGAGATGGGCGTATGATATGTTGACACGTGGACGGGCCCAAAAGTAGCCCATAAAGTTTAAATGGGCCGGCCCAACTAAAGGCCCACAAGATTTAGCGGACCATAATGGGCCGGCCCAGCTAAAGGCCCACAAGATTTTGCAGACCATAATGGGCCGGCCCAGCTAAAGGCCCACAAGATTTAGCGGACCACAATGGGCCAGCCCAGCTAAAGGCCCACAAGATTTTGCAGACCATAATGGGCCGGCCCAGCTAAAGGCCCAACATTCTCAGTTAAGGCCCGTACGGCTAGTGTCAAATCGGCCCGTCAACGGCCTGTCCTAATATTGTCATCATCGCGGCCCATGGTCACTTCTGGCCCGTTAATAGTCCGCTAAGTATATGGGCCAAATTACGGCCCGGTGTATTTCCGGCCTGTTAAAGGTCCTGCTTCATTTGGGCCCATTTACAGGCCATTGAAACTTTCTACCCATAAACGACCATGAAGGATTTGGGTCATATTCGGCCATGTTTGACATTCGGCCTGTTAGAGGCCCAGTATAGATTTGGGCCACTTTCGGCCTGTTGTGATTTTCGGCCTGTTAACATCGAACGAAATCCATGGGCCATATGTGGCCCAACGTCACATCGGGCCCATTAACGACACATATAAAAATGACGATAATCTAGCCCGACCGAACTTCCAGCCTGTTAAAGGCCCGTGTATTAGGTTGGAGCATTTACGGCCCGTCCGAATTTTGGCCTGTGAAAGATCCGCATCATAAATGGGCCACCATTTCGGCCTACTAAGACCAGTGGGTTATTTGGCACAATGAGGGCCCAATCTCACTTTCGGTCTTCTAAAGTCCCATGTTTTTTATGGGCTCGATATATTTACACCTGTAAACGGCCTATTGTTACTGAGGGCCCAATTTATGTTTAGGCCTATTAAAGGCCCACTATGGGCACAGGCCTACCAGAAAAATATGAAATCTTATGCTGATTTAGGCCCAGATATTTTTAGTGGGCTACATGCAAATTTCGGCCCATAATCGTTTTTAGCCCAATAGGAATGGGCCCGACGAATGTTGGCATGTTGGGCTCCTACAAAGTTTTCGGCCGAATACATTACTAAGATAAACCTACACTATACAAAAATAGCGTCGTAATTATTGCAGCCTTTAGCAGCATCATAAATGCTGTATCACAACAAAATAAATTCCAACCATACAACGAAAGGCCTATTGGCATAAAGTTTACAATCCTTGCAGATAAAAGCACCATCAGATGTATAGAAGCACAGATCATTTGACCTGAGTGCTAATGTTTCAGGCTGTAGAATCTGATGGAGCAGCACAATCTTCACCTTTTTTCCGCCATTGCTCTTGAACAACGAAGCAAATGTCTGATAGTCTGGTTTCAAAACCATTCATATCTTGATGACATTTGTCAACCACTATTCTTGTTTCCAAAACGACGTCCATTAGGGATTGGACTTGTGTCTGGAGCACAGATATATCACTCTGTCTAGGAGGAAGATTTTGTTCAGTGGGCGATTTGGACGAGGTTACCTTGACAACCAACCTAGAATTACGCAGGAAGGTGCTTTTTGCACTGCTAGTGGAGAGATACTGACGCACTGCAGCAAGAGGTGACATTGTGCCTGTGGTAGCCTCGTCACCTTCAGGTGGTTGTGGCTGTTCAATCATTTGTTCCATACCTTCCTGAAATTTTGAACTTGTAGATTAGTGTACCAGATAAGTTACTAATGAGACAAAAACAAACAAAGTAGGTTACACGTTTATAATAACTTATTTTGGTGAACTACTGTAATACATTAGCATGTATTGTAGTGCCAACTACATAATAAAATCACTTTCGGAACATATGTCCATGTAGCATGCCTACTATATTGTCTATTTCCTCACATTCGTTGACATCTAAGGATAAAGAGACATGGTTTAAAGTAGGATGAACATAGTATGACATCATTCATATCATGGGCAAATAGATATAAAACAAACAGGCTATTTTATCATTTTGTGCGCACGTGAACATAACAACTAGAATACAGATCAAGACCAAAACAATATACTTCATCTCTTTTAAACCATGTAAGGTGAAATGATACGTTAAGACAACTGTGTATAAATGTGAACAGAGTAACTGACATTGGCTGCAAACCAAGTAGTTAAATGAACACACCACAGTACCAATCAGTTCAAAGGCAGGAGGAGTAAGGACTTACAACAACAGCTTGAACTGGTGTGCTCATGCCCTTCATCTTGCTGGTGTGGCAATCCTTGAAGATTTGCAATGCATTCGGTTCAGGTTCTTTTTGGTCCGCACAGGCTTTCCTCTGTATTTGGAAGAAGTCAATATAGATACGATAATATGGCATAGAAAAAAGAAGGAAGTAGCAGCTATTTACAGGAGCCTCGCAGTGTGCAATATAGCTACAAGATCCTGTTGTCTGTTGGAATTTCACTTTAGAACGGTTGGTCTTGTTCTTCAAACAGTTAGCCTAGAAGAAGATACACTTGTAAGACACATACATAAATACAAGTTCAATATGTGGTCTGATCAAATACATATAGCCTACCTGATACTTTGGATCATACCAGTGTTTAACGAGGGCTGTCTAGTCTTCATCTGTAATATATTCCACTTGAGATGTTTCGGCGATTTCATTGTTAGCCTTGCCTTCAAAGTGAGATTTTCTAAGGTGGTACCGATACTGTTGCAGAGCAGACTGAAAAACATGAGTGCATGCTTGTTTAGTTGCATCATCTTTCGGATCCAACTTGAACCTCATCTGTTGAAAAAAGAATGCGAGTCTTATTAGGAGGAAGCTAGAAAGTATGGGACAGAGCAAGACAATATTACTAATTGCGATGAATAACATTACTTATGGATAAATGGTCAAGGAAGGTGTTAAACTGGGTATTGTCTTTCTCATTCCTGTACTGGATCCACGTTGGGAGGATACGTGCATGACACCTAACGGCAACGGCTGCCTCTGATACTAACTTGGCTGACTCTGTAGTATCACGTGGCCTTTTTAAACCTGCCGCAAAATGGATCTCCATTCTTCCTCCTTTAGATTTGTTAATCTGTCAAGCATTATCCCTGATGTCTGTTTCCGCTTGCGTCGTGGTGCTAGTTCAACAATGAATATGGAAAGTGTTAGTGTACTTCAAACTGTGCGAGTACATATAAAGGAGCATGCAACTACAACTTTACTCGGCCAGGTACCGTCTTGGTGTTGATGGTCATGAGGTTCATCTGATCTTGCCAAGTCCTGTTGTGTCAGCAGTGCTTCAGAAGTAGTGTTAGGTGTGAAGGCAGCTTCGGAACTGGCCAGTTCCGGAGAAAACGAACGAGTAACTCGTTGAGATGCTGGTACAGTTGAAGTAGATGCTGCAGCTGGTGGAGCAGGTGATGCCGTGTTTGTAGATTTAGCCTGTGGACTTGGACCTTCTACTGAACTATAAGTACCAGCAGAATCTGGACGGCAGATCCTTTACCGTTTCACACGACGAGTAACACCACTCCCTACTATATTATTTTCCTTGCTCTTTTTTGACTTTGCCATGTCAAGCCGTACCCACAACACAAAAGAATAAAATCGCTCTTCAGAACTCATTGATGCATGATACAGACAAGCAATACTTTGATGTAAGACAACCGTATGAGGATGGAATATGTAAGAAAAACAGGACGGCATGACATATTCACAGCTACGATGTGTAAACTAAGCAGAAGGATTTTCAAGAAAATAGAAGTAATGCAAGCTAGACACCATATGAAAGATGCAACCAATATTACTCTACCAAGTTAAAAGTGTCTTGTCATAAGTGGCAATTCGAAAAATTAGAAGCAGTACAACGTAGAATCAGTGCAAGATGCAACCACTATCAAACTGCCATGTTAAAAGTGTCAAATCATGAGTGACTGATGCGGGATACACAACAGTAGTAATTTGATGTAAGAACATGGTATGGTAGATAGATGAAGTGTATTCTAGACACAGAATGCCATGTCATATGCACATGTATAACGTATGAACTCAGCAGGTGCAAATTAATCGAAATAGAAGAAATACAGGCTAGTCAACATATGCAACATGAAACCAATGATCACACTATCAACTTAGAGCAAGCACCTGCGATGGTGGAGTACAGGAGATGAACTCATCATGTAGACTTGGGACTTCAACTTCATTATCAGTAGCAGTGGCAAATCTAGAGAGTCTCTATTTTCATTGGTGCGGAGGACCACCAACATCCCCTAACTTACTCTTTTCCTTCCTATTTTCTGATATTGCCTTATGAAGTCAAAACCACAAGAAGATGAATAAAATTAGCTCTGCATAACTGGTTAATGCATGATACAGACAAACACTACTTTGATGTAAGGCAAGCGCAAGATAGGAGGATGGAATATATACAAAATAAGATAGCGTTTCATATTCACACGTACAATAGGAGGATGGAATATGTATGAAAAAACAGTAAGCGGAAGGCATTTCAACAAAATTAGAAGAAATGAAAGCTAGGCACCATATGAACATGCAACCAATATCACTCTATCAGGTAAAAAGTGTCTCGTCGTAAGTGCCATTTCAAGAAATTAGAAGCAGTACAAGCTAGAAGACAATGCAAGATGCAACCTACCTCACAGTCCCAAGTTAAATGTGTCTTATGGGTAACTGATCGTTGCAGGTATAAGTTGTAAGCTACGCAGATGCAATTCAACATAATCAGAAGCAATACAAACTAGACATCGTATGGAAAACGCAACCACATATAACAGTTCCAAGCTAGAGCAAGCACCTGTGATGGTGGAGTAGGGGAGATGTGCTCATCATGTACACGTATGTTCTAGAAACAAGAACACGTGTCATATTCACATGCATTATGTGTAAAGTAAGCAGATGCAATTCAACAAAGTTAGAAGCAATACAAGCTAGACATCATACGCAACATGCAACCACATATAATAGTGCCAAGTTAGAGCAAGCACCTGTGATGGTGGAGTAGGGGAGATGTGCTCATCATCTATGCAGCTACGTTGACTGTCTAGCCTTGCGTTGTCTTGCGAATCTTGTTGGGAGGATGGCGGAGTACAATCTGTAGAGAACCTCCATTTCAGTTGCTCGGAGGGACCACCATCATCCAATGCTTTGCCAATTTCCTTCAGCTTTATTTATTTTGCATTGTGAGGTCAAACCGACAAGAAAAAGGAATATAATTCGCTCTTCGGAACTCATTCATGCATGATACCGACGAACACTACTCTGATGAAAGGCAAAGTCATGATACGAGGATGGAATATGTACGAAAAAATGGACGGCTTGACATATTCACACCCATGATGTGGTAACTAAGCAGAAGGCACTTCAACAAATTAGAAGCACTGCAAACTAGACACCATATGAAAGGTGCAATCAATATCACTCTGCCAAGTTAAAACTGTCTCGTCATAGGTGGCGTTCATCAAACTAGAAGCAATACACGCTAGAAATCATATTGAAGACGCAAACCAATATCACACTGCCAACTTAAAGGTGTTCCATCATAAGTGACTGATGCAGGATACACAAGAAGAGTAGTTTCATGTAAGAACATGGTGTGATAGACAGATATAGTATGTACCAAAAACAGGAAAGCGTGTCATATTCACACGTATCATGTGTAAGCTAAGCAGATGCAGTTTACACTAATTAGGAGCAATACAAGCTAGACACCATATGCAACATGCAACCAGATATCACACTGCCAAGTTAGAGCAAGCACCTTGGATGGTGGAGTAGGGGAGCGGAGACTTGGACATTGTAATGCACTATCGGTACAAGGAGAATTGGTACAGATGCTCCGTTTACGTTGCTGCAGAGGACCACCATCATCGCCTTCCTTACTCTTTTCCTTCCTCTTTCTTGAGTTTGCCTTGTCAAGTCAAACCCACAAGAAAAAGGAATAAAATTTTCTCTTCAGAACTCATTGATGCATGATACTGACGAACACTACTTTCATGTAAGGCAGCCGCATGATAGGAGGATGGAATATGTATGAAAAACAGGACATCGTGACATATTGACATGTATGATGTATAAAGTGTAAACTAAGCACAAGGTGCTTGAACTTATTAGAATCAATGCAAGCTAGAAACCATATGAAAGATGAAACCAATATCACTCTGCCAAATTAAAGGGTGCCCTAACAAATGTATTTGACCAAATTAGAAGAAATACATGGCAACAGGCTAGAAATAATATGCAATATGCAACGAATAAAGGTGACTCATCATAAGTGATTGATGCAGGATACAGAAGAGAGGTAGTTTCATGTAAGAACAAGGTTAACACATAGATGTAGTGTGTACCAAAAATAGGAAGGCATGTCATATTCAGAGGTATAATGTGTAAACTAAGCAGATGCAATTTACCCTAATTAGAAGCATTACAAGCTAGACACCGTATGCAACATGCAACCACATATCACACTAAGAAGTTATAGCAAGCACCTGTGATGGTGGTGTGGGGGAATTGGGGTCATCATAGAGAGCTACATTGACTATCTTCATTTAGCCTTGCTTTTTCTTGAGAATCATGTGGGGAGGATGACACTGCACTCTTTAAACGAGTATGGCGTCTCAGAGTAACCCACTCGGGTGACTGTCTCATCATAAGTGATTGACGAGGGTTACAAAAGAGCATTAGTTTGATGTACGCACATGGTTAATAGACATATGTAGTATGTATCAAAAACAGGAAGGCATGTCATTATCAAAGGTATAATGTGCAAAGTAAGCAGATGCAATTTAACCAAATTGGAAGCAATACAAGCTAGACACCATATGCAACATGCAACTGTTGGAAATATGCCCTAGAGGCAATAATAAATTGGTTATTATTATTATATTTCCTTGTTCATGATAATCGTTTATTATCCATGGTAGAATTGTATTGATAGGAAACTCAGATACATGTGTGGATACATAGACAACACCATGTCCCTAGTAAGACTCTAGTTGAGTAGCTCGTTGATCAATAGATGGTTACGGTTTCCTGACCATGGACATTGGATGTCGTTGATAACGGGATCACATCATTGGGAGAATGATGTGATGGACAAGACCCAATCCTAAGCCTAGCACAAGATCGTGTAGTTCGTTTGCTAAGAGCTTTTCTAATGTCAAGTATCTTTTCCATAGACCATGAGATTGTGCAACTCCCGGATACCGTAGGAATGCTTTGGGTGTACCAAACGTCACAACGTAACTAGGTGGCTATAAAGGTACACTACAGGTATCTCCGAAAGTGTCTGTTGGGTTCGCACGAATCAAGACTGGGATTTGTCACTCCGTGTAAACGGAGAGGTATCTCTGGGCCCACTCGGTAGGACATCATCATAATGTGCACAATGTGACCAAGGAGTTGATCACGGGATGATGTGTTATGGAACGAGTAAAGAGACTTGCCGGTAACGAGATTGAACAAGGTATCGGGATACCGACGATCGAATCTCGGGCAAGTAACATATCGATAGACAAAGGGAATTGTATACGGGATTGATTGAATCCCCGACATCGTGGTTCATCCGATGAGATCATCGTGGAACATGTGGGAGCCAACATGGGTATCCAGATCCCGCTGTTGGTTATTGGCCGGAGAACGTCTCGGTCATGTCTGCATGGTTCCCGAACCCGTAGGGTCTACACACTTAAGGTTCGATGACGCTAGGGTTATAGGGAAAGTATGTACACGGTTACCGAATGTTGTTCGGAGTCCCAGATGAGATACCGGACATCACGAGGAGTTCCGGAATGGTCCGGAGGTAAAGATTTATATATGGGAAGTCCTGTTTTGGTCACCGGAAAAGTTTCGGGTGCTATCGGTAATGTACCTGGACCACCGGGAGGGTCCCGGGGGTCCACCAGGTGGGGCCACCAGCCCCAGAAGGCTGCGTGGGCCAAGTGTGGGAGGGGACCAGCTCCAGGTGGGCTGGTGCGCCCCCCACCAAGGCCCAAGGCGCAGGGAGAGTGGGAGGGGGCAAACCCTAGGTCCAGATGGGCCTTAAGGCCCACCCTAGGGGCGCCCCCTCTCCTTTTCCCTTGGCCGCACCCTAGATGGGTTTTGGGGGCTGCCGCCACCCCTAGGGAGGGAACCCTAGATGGGGGCGCAGCCCCTCCCCTTCCCCTATATATACTTGAGGTATTTGGGGCTGCAAACACACGAGAACCTCTCCCTCTTGGCGCAGCCCTACCTCCCTCCCTCCTCGTCTCTCGCAGTGCTTGGCGAAGCCCTGCTGGAGTACCGCGCTCCTCCACCACCACCACGCCGTCGTGATGCTGCTGGACGGAGTCTTCCCCAACCTCTCCCTCTCTCCTTGCTGGATCAAGGCGTGGGAGACGTCACCGAGCTGCACGTGTGTTGAACGCGGAGGCGCCGTGGTTCGGCGCTTAGATCGGAATCAACCGCGATCTGAATCGCTACGAGTACGACTCCTTCATCCGCGTTCTTGCAACGCTTCCGCATCGCGATCTACAAGGGTATGTAGATGCTCTCCCTTTCCCCTCATTGCTAGATTACTCCATAGATTGATCTTGGTGACGCGTAGAAAATTTTGAATTTCTGCTACGTTCCCCAACAGCAACCACATTTGACAGCGCAAAGTTAAAGCAAGCACCTGGGATGGTTGTGTGTGGCAATTGAGATCATCAACTGCAGAGCTACATTTACTGTCTCCAACTGCTGACACTGCATCCTTTGGAGCGCTGAAAAGCTTAGTGCTTATCTTCGAATTACATGGGAGCGACTTCTATCTTTTCTTTTCAGCATTCATCAACACCGCGTCAGAGTCTGAAATACCCATGCATAAAAAACAATAGTGTGAGTATGGGTGAAGTGTGTGCACAATTAGTACAGTGTAAAGGTAGCAGATAGCGGGTCGGTGAGAACTAAATGACGGGAGACATATGATAGGTCTACAACATGCATGGCACACTAAATACTACAGGATTCTATGAAAATAACATTCGACTGAAAACAAATAGGTCAGTCCATATTTTCTGCATCGTCCGATGTACAAAGAATGGGCAGATCGCCTTCATCTACCTCCAGCCTGTCAGTGTTGACGATCTTCCTCGAAACGGCAGCGACCACTGGCCCTGTCCCCTGCCTGCGCCCTCCCCTCGACCTCACCGCACCGCCGTGCTTGGTTCCACCCCCCCCCCCGCCATCCATTCAAGCCCCGCTGACCTCCAGATCGGGCGCAAGCAGCTCCTGCGCCCCACACCCGTATGATAGACACCGATGCGCCGCTTCCCCGGCGAACAGGCGGACTAGGTGCTCCACGCGCCTAAGCGGGTGCTGCTTCTTGACCCTGAATTGAAATCCAGGCGGGCTACTGACCTCTAGCAAAGGTGAAATAGTAAAGGGAGGAAACCTTGTGCATTTAGTATCACGAAGAAGATGCAGTAAGAAGGGCTCAACTAGTTTCTTTCATGGGATGAATACGGTGTGAGCAGAGACGTAAGGTTTGCACAAATAAGGGAAGAGGAGTACCTCTTTCAGCTGGCAGTGCTGTGTCCTCCTTCTGTTTTTCCAACGATCTTCTTGTGGTTTGCTGGAAACGAGAAGTTGTGGAGGACGGTGCAACCTTGGACGAACCCATGGCCAAGTTGTTGAGTGTGGTGCGGTGGCCGTCTGTCGGCGGCGGGGAAGCAGATCCGAGGCGGTGAACGACGGCATAGCGGGAACAGCTCCGATGCGGTGGACGGTTTTGACAGTGGAGCGGCAGTAGTGAGGCGCAGGACGGCGTGGTCCGAGTAGTTCTGGTACGGCGCATGTCGGCGTCGGTGTCGTGGAGGCAGCTCTACCTCGGCTTCAGCTGCTAAGTCCTTGAGGGCATTGTGGTTGCGTTGGACGACGACGTTGGGGTACTGGCTCCGGCGTGATTCAGGAGGGCGGCGGTGGATTGGGTGCTATGGGGTGGAGGACGGAGGAGGCTGGGGTTTCGCGGCTGGTGGGGAGGGCGTTTTGGTGCCCATGGAGTATGAATGGGGAAACGGAGGGAGGCAGGGAACTAAGGGGGAACAATGTTTCGGTTTGGGACGCGATTGTTTGAAATTTGGGGAAAGTTACAAACTTTGCCCCCATCTAAAACTTCGGACATATTGCGGGTTGGGGGTAGGACAATAATCTCAGGTGTCCCAAATGTGGGCGGGATAGATTTCAGCCGAGCGCATGGGTGTTTAGGCACCCATGGCGTATGAATGCCTCTTGGAGGCGGTTGAGACTGGCGTCTTGGTGAAGTTACAAACCTACCCCGGTTTAGACCTTTGGACATTGGGCCGATAGGCTACACGGGCCAGAATCAGGATAGTAATTTCCTACCACCAAACATTAGTCTCGCGCGGTTTCGGGTGACCATAGGCCTATTTGGCGCTTCGTTCAATATTTGGGAGCAGAAGCATTAACGTTTTTGGTTCTCTTGAATTGAACATTCATGATTTGTCAAACTTCACAAATCTTTACTCTTGAAAATCCTAAAGCTACGATTATTTTGGAATGGAGGTGGTACATTTGGATATACATTGTACACGAGTATATATTAAAAAATATGCAACTTACCTCAGTTCATGCATGGTTCCAGATATAATCTCCTTGGTTGCAAAAAACAAGTTGGACATGCGTATGAATATATATAGCATGTTCAAACGCGCAACAAAGATTGATGCCCCCTTTTACATCTGATTTACAAATGCCATTATCTCGGGTTCAAATAGATGAATGCACTTCCTATGAATTTGAATCTTCGAAACCCCCTTTATGTTGAATTCGACATGTATTCTATTTCGTAGCTAGCAATTTGGAATGTATCCATGCAAGTGACAAATGTATAAAGTGCTTCACACTAACAACATGAAGTGCACTAATTAATGTTTATATATGAATTGCAAAAGGATTCATTGCCTGTATTTCAAACCACTCTCACTCTATGGATCGATAATATGACATAAACACATGCGCATGCTAGAATTCAATGGAGTATGGGTGTCTGATAGACCGATTTTCGTCCATACGCAATTTGCAAAATTCATGATCTCATCCAAAAATAATAATGCCATTTATATTTTAGTTTAATGCGTAGAACCGACTTTACATGTAGATGCACTATGCCTCGGCCCGTTCTCACAAACGCGCTATATATCTCTCTATCTACCGCATAAGTGCACACACTTTATATGCATTGACATTTCTCTTTCACGCATGCTCACAATCTCTCTCGGGGTGTCGGGGTGTCTCACGCACATGCTCTCTTTGTATATCTCTCTCTCTTTCTGACTACTATGTACCACTCTTTTCACTAATCTCAGTTGGAAAACAATATTTCTCTCACATGCATATATACACATGCACGGTCTCTACTAGCCCTCTATACGCACATATATGTGCCTACGTGTCTCCCGCATGCACATTATCTTTAGGCCTCTCTCGCACACATTGCCCCCCCCAGACACACCTCTCTCTTTGTAGTTGGCAGATATGATTCCATCATATCATTCGGTAGGATATCCCTGACTGTTAGGCTGGATGGTAATACGAGGCAAAGTTTTACCCTAGTTCGGAACCTTGCAGTTGATGAAAAAGCCTACTCCTGGTACTGTATATTAGTGATAGGGGTGTGTACAAAGTACACGTGAATACCAGGCATTGTGCGCGTGTGTATACTATCGACAAACTAGCCCCCAAGCTGCTATAACATACTGGGGACCTAGGGTTACAAATCATATATAGTCGGCTTATCACCAGTGGGGATAGAGTCCTCCGCGACTCTGGTAGCTAGTTTCGTGTTGTACGCCGAGTCCTCCACATGGGTCTTCGTATAACGCGTCACGATCCAACCTATGTGGCGCAGGATGGAACTGACCCATGAGTCCTCATGTTGAACCACCACAACTAGAAATGATGTGCCCACCACACCACACACGCAATCGACCACTAAGAAAATAAGCATATACAATAGTACAATGTTATACATGAAAGTTAATTGCATGGTGCATCCAAAAATATTTGTTCTGCATTGTGAATGTTTATATATTCTCCTAAAATATTATTCACGGGAAAGAGAAACGAAGGGCATATCTCTCCTTGTCTCCACCGGACATCCCCTCTTTCTACACCACTTTCACGTACGCACACAAACTATCTCTCGACCCTCTAAAAGTATGCATGCCCACGACACATTCACGCATGACGATCACTATATTTCAAGATAAAGCACTATACGGTCACTGGAGTTCAGAATATGCTCATTACGGTCACCGTATACATTCTCGTGGTGATCATACGGTATCTAGCTCATGATATGTCTCCGTATTTTCTTGATGACACTGACGGACTTTGCATTTGATGCGTGCTCCGTATTTTGTTGACGACACTTACGGTCATTGTATTTGAAGCGAAAGCATGATATGGTCACTGGACTTCAGAATAAGCTCATCACGGCCACCACATACATTTTGTCGTGCTAACCAACATGTGGTTGGATGGTTAGAAGGACACTGGTTTCTCGAGCCCACCAGGGTTAAAGTCCCGGTGCTCGCATTTATCCTGGGTTAATTTTAGTATTTTCCGGCGATGTGCGTTCAGTGGGAGGAGACATTCCACTCGACTACGAGGAACCTATGGTGACTTCATAAAATCTCAAGATCATATGCTGGCTCACTCTCTCGAAGGTGCTCATAGGGGTAGGGTCTGCCTTTGTGCGCTTATAGCGGTGAGTGCTTGCACGTATATATGAGCCCTTGCGTCTGTACCGTGTTAAAAAATACATGTCATGATTATACGGTCACTGCCTCACCCGTACAACTCCGTATTTTGTTGATGACCCAATCAATTGACCAGTCAAACATTCCACGTGGCGCAACAAGTGTTGCACCTTCGGGGCGCGTAACCGTGGGCCCACCTGTCAGCCCATATATGAAAGAAAGAAATGTAGTTTGAGTCTATATTGTGTTAATAAAATACATTTTAGGGTGATCATACGGTCACTAGCTCACCATACAGCTCCGTAATTTGTTGATGACACAATCAATTGACCAGTCAAACGGTCCACATTCAACAGCGCACATTACCATAGGGCCCACCCGTCAACGCGTATATGAAGGACAGAAATGGAAATAAATTAGTGGTCGGTGGGTACTCGAAGTCGTGAGACCTCTGGTTGGCAGTCGCCAGCGGTGGGGGGGGCGTTGATTCGGCGGTGGGGTGGGGATCGCTGGAGAAAAAGCTCGGCGTGGAGGGGCCTAGAGGGATGGCCGGTGCGGCGGCGGACCGGCGGTGGGGAGTGGTTTCGGGGCGGGCGGGGCGGCGTCGGGGCGCCGGCCGGCCGCGGGCGGCTGAGGCCGGCGGTTCGGCCGGGTGTGGCTGGCGGCTCAGGGGATGGAGTTTGATGATAAACTGCAGGCCCTTGATTTCTTCCCCAACGGCTGGAAAATCTAATGACCAGAGATGAAAAAGTCAGTCGACTGACGTGTAGCCTCACCCTGCACGTACACATGCACGCACGCAAGACACGCACGCATGCAGGCATGCAACACTGACACGTACACATAACAAACACGCACGCATGCAGGCGTGCAACACTGACACGTACACATGCACTAACGAACACACGCATGTACGCACACATGCATGCAACACTGAAACACACCCTTGCACGCACACAACACTCGCACGCCTGCATGCACACAGCACAGGACACAAGACACACGCTCAACCTATACGTGCATGCACCCTTTGTTGAGGACATGGATTGTTACGGGTATTAATCAATCTTATCTGCGATAAGCAGAACATTGATGTTTGCAGCGGTCTTTATGAATCACAACATATCGAACGGGCTATCAACATAATAGGCTTATCTACATGAAAAGGATGATGTCACACTCAATGAACAATCATCGGTTTATGAAGTGCCCGCTTCTGACCGTCCTGGCCCACCAAAGGTTCCTCTGTTGTGCGTTGCCTGCGTTGGGTCACTGACATGCATGCCATGTACCCAAAGAGCCCAACGTCACTAGAAGAACGGCGCGGTGTCCTACGTTAGAGTTGAGGGCGCCACTCGTTGCACGCCCGACTGAACACGCCTCCTTGCCGCATTCAAACGCCTCCATGAATCCCGCCCGTGTGGAAGCCGAGAAACCCACTCTGGACACACGTCCGTTCATGACCAGGCCGGCATTAAACACAACGTCGGCCGAGCTCCTCCCGTCCGCCGTCTATTTAATCTCCTATTTAAACGAGGCCAAACGCCGGCCAAGAATCGCACACCTCCGCCGCTCCCCTATCTCCTCCTTCACCATTTTGTCCACTCTTACAATGGCTTACGAAGAGTAGTTATTCCGCACAAGCCATTTGTCTAGGTTTGTATCTCTCACACACACCCACGTAGGTGGGGGATGTGCACGAAGAGAAGAGGTGCACGCATGGCGCACGTACTCCCGTCTATTTCCCAACCACACCCGCGCGGGTATACGGTGGAGCTCATTTCTGTACGAAAAGGCAGCCCACGTGGTAATTTGACCGTGTACTGGTTGTCCACTTGGTGGAGGGAGGATCGTCTACCACGGGTGAACAAACAAATTGCGACCTGATGCGTTATGTTAAAAAAGAGGCAAACCATGTGGGGCCTACCTTAGAGGCAAGGGTCTATACTCTGGAGTACTTTTGATGTGCCCCGTCAACTCGCAGAACGAGGAGAAGCTTGCTTAGTACGCCGTCTCCCCCGCCCATGGGCGCGGTGGCTCGTAGGATGAGGTGAAGCTTGCCTACTAGTAGTAGTACTGTATGCCTTACGCCCGCTCCCTCGCTCACGCGCGCGGTGGCTCGCAGGACGAGGAGAAAATTTACTACTCCCTCGTTTTACTCCTCATCCCTACTACCTTGGTTAGAGAGATTATCATATTGATTGGAATATATGTCCTTTAGTACTCCCTCCATTTACATATACAAGGCCACTATAAAAAAATACATTTTGCATCTATACAAGGCCACAAATAGTAATCGAGACAAAAATTACTACTCCCTTCTTTCCAGTTTATGGTTCAATTTCAAAATCTCTCCAACCAAGGTAGACGGTGAGTGGTCGAATTAATTTCGTACTCCTAGTTTGCACAAGTAATCCGTACGCTCGTTTTTCTCAAGAAGTTACGTTTACCGAGGCAATAATTAGAACGAATGCATGAATGACCACTAAATTTCCATGAACTTCTACATGCATTGGTGAGTTTTCTCTTGACACTGCTTGCATCGGGTGATCTAACGCACCTCAAAATGCAACATGTGATGGTACTACTACTAGTAGTAGAATTGAGACTTATAAAATGGAAAAACGAATGTTTTTAGACGAGCCCTATAAACCCTAGTGGGTACGTACTCCGTAAAATCAGATTTTCCCAAAACTAAGTCGCTCAACCTTTATTTGCTTGTTTCCCTTCCTGCCTCCTTGCCTCGAACAGACTATGCCAAACTCCCCTGCCTGCCGCGCGGGAAAAGACCCGCCCTCGCCTTTTTTTAGTCCGGGTTTGTATCGATGAATCGCGTGAAGCAGCAAAAACCCAAGCCGTGTCTTGTACTCCGCCGTCGACGCTTGCTTTCATGAATTCTGTATTTCCTGTCGCCGACATGTGGGACATATCGCAACCAGGGTGACGTGTCAAGCACCAAATAATAGTGCAGAACAACAGGGGGGACGCACCCCAGTCGTACCGCCCCAGTAGTAGTAATGAGCAATGAGACGTCAAGTCACAATGACGCACCTTCCTAGACGGACGAAGCAACCATTATTTCACACTTCGGTTCGCCATCATCTCAAACCACGTAGTATTGCTTCTGCCTCAAGAGGGACACGCGCATCGCCTTGGTACATCATGACACGTGGTACCGCATGACAGGCCATGCTCCCCCGCCGATTGCTCAGTAAAATCACCTCATTTTCACTACTATACTTCCTCCGTCTCGGTTTACATGGCATGCACGACGTTCTAGGTTGAGAATTTAACTGGCTATATATGTGATGAACAGTATGTGTTTAGAAACTACATCCGCTTAATAATCCAATGATATACTTTTTGTGACATAGTAACTCAGATTTAGTTAGTCAAATGGATGACCTAGAACTATGTGCACGCCCTATAAACCGAGACGTCTAAAAAAACAAGACGGAGAGGGTAGTTCAGTACGTATCTTTTTAGATCAATATAGTCGGGATTCACCAAGGAGCAAAACCAAGTGGTAGGCTGCACCTGTCGTATTGGGTTGGCGTAGCGACTCAAGCAGGGTCAGTCCACACACGAAATGGCGACACACTTAACAGGACCCCTTTGGCCGACATGTGGCTCATCCACCGTCTTGTTCCACGTGCGATGCACCAAATTATAGTTCAGAGCAGCGGTTGGAATTGGAGGCACCCCGGTCATAGCGCCGCAGAAGTAGAAAATGAGCGATGAGGGGTGAAATCACAAATCCCCACCTTTCCCGCATTAAGCTGGACGGAAGAAGCAACCATCATTTCGCACTAGGGCGCAAGAGCATAAAGGAAAGAGAAAACCAATGATGCGTGCGGCAGCTACCTAGGGCACCCTAGGGTAGGTGTCTCCACTACAGATCATTTTTTAAGCACCTCCACTACAAATCGGCTTCTCCCTCGTCCTCTTGAAGAAAACCGATGATGCGTGCGGCGGTAGGGTTTGTAGGAGTACTACTAGGGCGTGCGGGGCCACGTCGTAGTAAACGGGAGAGGGATTGAGTTCGAGTCGACACCTTAAATATGTGTGGGCCTCTTGGTTTTAGGGAACGAGGCCGCATTTTGGGATCGGGGACCTAGGAGATATAGTACGTACAAAAAATTGTGGACGTAGTTCGACCGAAAGGCAATGATGCATGGGCCCTGCATTTTGATATACCCGGGGCCGCATGAAATTTGCTACTCTACTCAAAACTAGTAAGGTACACATGCATTGAACGCATTAGATTTCGAAACCAAATTATGAATAAATACACACTATAGCATGTAAAGCTTTTAGTCATATATGCATGATGTACATGTTCGTTTAGTTCTTATAGTTCATCTCTTTAGCGACCCGACCACAGACGGTAAAGTCTCTGTGCTTAAGTGTCATCCCTGGATCGGTATGCTGACACACATAGTACTCGAGGATTTATAACAGAGGTAAATCACATGTATAAAGTAACGTAAATACTATTACCTCAATCCAAAATAGCGGAAGTAACAAAGGTTGTGGATTCCCATCAACACCAACGGCAAAGTTGAGTGTAGAAATCGTAACCCTAATGTATCACTTACTCGTCGTAAGAATCCTGCAACATGAGACGTTGCAGCCACAAGGGTCAGTACATTGAATGTACTGGCAAATTCACACCATAGGATAATCATGAATAATAGCTATCACTACATGCATATATGGCTGGTGGAAAAGCTCTATGGTTATAAGGTTTTTGCGAAAAGCCAATTTTTCCCTACTACAAAGGAATATATTTTATTTAACTATCATGGTGGTTGTTAAACATTGAGAATGGGTGACACCATCTCAATCCCAATTAAGTTTCAACATTAATCCCAACAAAATTAATTAAAGTAACATGATGAGATTCACATGATAATCCAAGTACTAGATACTCAAGTTGTCCATAACCGGGGACACGGCTAACCATGATTAGTTTATACACTCTGCAGAGGTTTGCGCACTTTTGCCCACAAGACTCGATCTCCTACGTTGGGATTCTCGCACTACATGATGTTTGAGAAACGGATGACCGAGACATAGTCTTTCAGAAGCGTTTGCACCTTACGATCGGGTAGACAGTACCACCTACAACCCCTACATCTGCTAGTCTACCACTGTAAGAGTTCACACAACTTAATCAACTATGCTAGAGCCCATAATAGCTTGTGGCTGCACACGGAAGTTTCTAGCATGAATAATGTCATGATCCCTTTGAGCCTGGGTGGCAGTCCATAGGAGAATCACACGGTACCCCGGGATTTCCAAAAAATACAGGCAATCACTGGAAGTCCCCAGGTGCCTCAATCCACCCAGATGTATATTGAAGTTGCCACCTTAAGTTGAACCATTAATTAACAATCTCTCATCTGTCATGAATACTCTCAAACCCAATCCACGTCTACGAGCATAGCATATCAGTATAAGCATAACGTAATAGTAACTCCCAAGGTTTGAATGCAGGGCAATAGGTTCCTACCTCATCAACTACTTCCCAATACCCCCACATGTTATCAATCCTACTCATGCAATGTTTGAGGGTGAAACTAATGCATAAAAACAGGGTATGGAAGGGATATGATCAAAGTGTGAACTTGCCTGTACTGTTGATGAAGATGATTCACACTCAAAACTCTTGATAGTTCTAGTCGTCACACTCCGGTCAATCTATCGTAAGTAAGCAATAGTAACAACACATAAGTAATCACTCAAAATTTCAGAAAGATCGAAGAAGACAATTCGGAAAACATGAAAACCAAGAAAATAACTCTTGAAACATAAAACAATTTCTAACAGTACCAAAATTATGTGAATTTCGCCTTATCAGAAAGTTTAGGTCAAGAGCTTCGATTAGCAAAAAGAATCAACTCAAACGGAGCTACGAAACTCAATTTACGATCAAACGAAGTTTGAATTCAAATCTGGTCTAATTCAAATTTTAAACTTTCAAAAACATGTTTGTGTTGGATTAGTGGATAGAGGGGTTCATAACGAAGAAGTGGGCATTGGTTTTGTTGGATTTGGACAAACGAGCAAAAAGTAGTGATCATTTGAAGAACAGGGGCTAAACTATAAATAAAATACTCACAAATAGATCCTTGACCGAAAACTAAAATAAAAGAAAAATCCTATCGAACGAACGTTCGCTACAGAACCCTACAGAACAAAAACGTTTGCTACCAGAAGCTAACGAGCGAACGCTCGCTAAATAAACTAACAAAAAAATAAACCGAACTAAAAAGAAAAACCAAAAACTTAAATTAAAACCGGATCGGGGTCGACGGTTTATACCAGTTCGATCGGTTTTCCGTCGGAAAACCGACGGCGGATCTCCGGCAAGTCGTGTCTCCGGCGGCGGTGGGGCGAAGTGGCTCCGGCGGTGGCGGGCACGGCGGCGGCGACGGAGTAGCTGGGGAGGGCGGCGCGGCACGGCGGTGAGGTGGGTGGTGGCTGCGGTGGTCGGGGAGGTGCGGGGCGACGGTGAGGAAACTCGGCGGCGGCGGCAATCCCGGCGAGGCGGCGGCGAGATGCGGGAGGAGAGGGGAAAGAGGGCCGGGGTGGCCGGGCTTATAAGGGGAGGCGAGGCGGTGGCTTGGCGTGCGCGTGGGGGCGTGGGGAGGCGTGTCCGCCTCGGGCACGTCGGCGGCGGCGGCGTACGGGCGGCGGACTCCCGAGCGGGAGCTCGGGGACGAGCGGGGGCGCGCTGGACTGGCGGGCCGCAGCCTGGCAAACTGGGCCGGCCCGGTCCGGCGGAGGAAAGGGGTTTTTTTTAAATACATCAAAAATAAAATAAATCGAAAAAAATAAAATAGAACCTAGGCATATAATATACCTAAGTTTTCAGAAAAAGAAATCCTACATCCTGAACATTTTTCTAGCATCAAATAAAATCCACAAAAATTTAAATAAATCAAACAGTGCTACTGGTGCAATAAAAACTCAATAAAATCATTTTAAAAATACCAAAATTAATTCAAATTTATTTCTGTCCAATTTTCAATTGTAGGGAATCATGTTACCCTATTTTCCATGTATTTTATTTTTGGAGAAAAATAATTTGAATAAAACCCAAATAATTCCAAATTAAAAATAATTTCCAAAAGGACTTTGAATTTGATCCTTTGAAACTCCCAACTCATATTTCATATGTTTTGAAGAAGTCATTTTATCTTCGCTCGTGAAAATCATTGAGTTGCATAAAGTTTCAGAATTGGAAATATTCTGAATGAAATTCAAATATTTTCAACACCCCTTGTCATTTAAATAAATGGAAGAAGTCATGTCATCTTCTCTCCAGGGTTTTGTGGTGAAAAGAATTTGAATTCACGGAGATCATAAAAGCAAAATGAAAGTTTGGGAAAGTCCTTTTATTCCCTCTCATTTAACTTTCAAAAGTTTCGAATTTCACTCAACTTCACACAATCAATCATAACTATCTATTTATTATAAAATTCCAAAATTTAGAATTTTGGGGTGTTACAAACCTACCACCCTTAAAATGAATCTCGTCCTCGAGATTCGGAGAGGCTAGCAAGAAGTAGGTTAGGTTTGGGGGTCTTCTCAAAATCCATCGATCATCATAGGGGGTCTGGGGTGCTACCACCCTAAAAGCATTGTTACGGTTCCATCAAAACTCATATACTCCATCCTTATTGTTGACAGTGTCGGTCTTCTCAGATTCTCGGGAAAAATTCCTTCTCTGACTCTTCCAGTAGCGGCATAATCTTTTCCTCAATTCTTGTGTCCTTTCATCCTGGCAAGGTTATTCCAAGACTGGTCTTCTTAGCTGACGGGTTTGGCGCCAATACTAAACAACTATCGATATCTCATGGTGGTCAACAATTTATGGTTTCTCCTGCAGGAAATGGGTCTGGGTTGAACCTCACCGTATATCCTACGATTGGCAACAACTGCCTTGTACAAGGGGAAAATTGTCATACCATTCTAAGGCTTAAACAAGGTTTGATATCGTCGTCTCTCTACTATAGGAAAGTCACTCAGATTTACCATCCCACAAAGCAAGCCGAATAATAAGAGTAAGTCAGTATGGTGATCAATCCATCCCGCACCCAAATCATTACCCTGTATACGGTTTAGTGAATCTCGCATTCTAACACTCGGTCATCCTCACAAGCATTGCAGAATTTCTCTTGTCGACGAACCAAGTTCGGATAATCCATTGATTCTGTAAGCCAGACAAAACATCTATCGTTCCTTCACAACTCTCAGGTTTTGCGTAAACTCCTATAAAATAGTCTGTTGCTAAAATCGTAACTTCTTCCAGGGTTTTTCCTTCAGCAAGAGTGTGCTTGCTTCCTGACAGGTCCTGGGGCCTATGGGTTATGGCCCATCTCATCACTTGCAAACCTTGAACTCATCATCGGGGCAACGAATCTTTAATCCAACATCCAACATCCAGCTTCCTTGCATACTTAAAATCCATCCAATTGTATTGTCTCTCTTCCTTCTATTGGTTCCAAACTAAGATGTGATTACTCGGAATCATCTTGGAGTTACAATTGTTCCATATTACCAACATCATATCTCCTTTATATCCCATAGTACTTCATCTCTTCATCCTCGTGGGATATCCCACATACCGAGATAAAAACTTATACTTATGAAGTCCATACTCCACTTCGTGGAACATCATTATCCTTTCCAGGGCCAAGCGTCCTTACAGGGAATATTGGCCATCTCTGCATGGCACTCTTCAACAGGGAAACGTGAAACACATCATGAACTCCTGACAGTCCTTCGGGTGACTCCAACTTGTTGGCCACTTCTCCCATACGCTCCAAAACTCGGTATGGTCCTACAAATCTCGGGGCTGACTTTCCCTTAACTCCAAATCGTTTAATTCCTCGCAGAGGTGGCACACGAAGATATGTTCTGTCTCTGATTTCATAGACTACCTCCTTGCATTTTGAGTCTGCATAACTCTTCTGCGTGGACTGAGCTACCTTCAGTCTATCTGGAATCAACTTAACCTTCTCTTCTGACTCCTTGATCACATTTGGTCCAAGCAACTGACGGTCTCCAATTTCATCCCACATCAACGTTGTCTGGCTCCTTCTCCCATACAAAGCTTCAAAAGGGGCCATCTTCAAACAGGCTTGGTAACTATTGTTGTATGAGAACTCCGCGTAAGGTATATTATCATCCTACTAGACCCATAATCTAGCGCACACGCTCTCAACATGTCCTCTAGAATCTGATTGACTCTCTCGGTCTATCCATCTGTCTGCGGATGAAAGGCTGTACTGAACTCTAGCCTAGTACCCAAAGTCTGGTGCAGCTGATTCCAAAACTTTGAGGTAAACTGTGTTCCTCTATCTAATACGATGGTCCTTGGAACTCCATGCAGACATACGATCCTGGTCATATATATCTTGGCCAACTTCGCACTTGTATAGGTGGTTTTCACTGGGATAAGGTGAGCCACTTTGGTCAAGCGAATCAACTACTACCCAGATAGAATCATATCCCGATCTGGTTCTGAGAAATCCGGTAATGAAATCCATGCGAAGCTTATTCCACTTCCATTCGGGTATCGACATAGGCTGTAGTAATCCGGCTGGCTTCTGATGCTCTGCCTTTACTCTCTGTCATACTTCACCTACGACTACATACTCCGCCATATCCTTCTTCATACCAGTCCACCAGAAACGCTCCTTCAAATCAAAATACATCTTGGTGTTTCCAGGGCGAATCAAGTATGGTGAGTCATGAGCCTCCTGAAGTATTAACTTCCTGATCTTTGCATTATTGGGCACATATACATGGTCCTCGAACCATAAGGTGTCGTGCTCATCCTTACGAAATCCTTTTGCCTTTCCTTTGCTCATCCTCTCTTTTACCTCAGCAATCTCTTTGTCATCCTTCTGAGCTTCACGGATCTTTGCCAACAATGTAGACTGAACTTCCCTTGCTGCAACAAAACCTTTGGGAACAATCTCCAACCGAAGTTCCCTGAGATCCTCAGCTAACTCCTTTGGTAATCCTCCGATTATGAGGGTATTCGTCCTTGTTTTCTTTATGGTTGTGTCCTATTTCTCCACAAATCTTGTATGCACAAGGTTTCTTCATATCCTTTCCATAAGGCCTCAATTTCTGGGACACAAGCCAAAACTTTAACAAAGTCCACTTAAATTCCTTCCAAGTGGTTACTCCTTGCCATCCATTGATGGTTTGGTACATCCTCTACCAGGTAGTGGCACCTCTTTCAAAGCACTCAAGAGCATGCTGGGTCATATCCTTTCTGGCTATAGGGTTATTCTCCATGTGATCCTCCATGTTCTGAATCCATCGGTCCGTCTCCAATTGACTTATCGGTCCAGAAAATACAAGCTCATCTCCATTCATCCTCTAATGGGTCCATGGGTTTGGGGTGAGATAAGAGAGAGAGAGGGATACACACAATACAAACAAAAGTTTTGAAAAGACAGATTTTTATTGTGGCTGTCAGAAAAACATCAAACAAATGACAACTCATAATCGTCGCATCTAACGTAGGTATATAACAGGGGTTTGGTCTTCTAAGGTCAATAAATCTTCAAAGTCACCAAACTCTTCAGGTCTTGTTCATGTCTCCGATGGCTTCTTCCGGTCGTGCTTGTCCTTCTCAAATTCTTTTGCCAGATCATCTCTGTTGACGTCGTTTAATATTTCTGGAGTTGCGTTCCAACTTCTGGGTTTCAACATGCTTGGCATGAACCCTGGCTCTATTGCCCTCCAGTTCCCGACGTATCTCCGGTATCTCGAGGTTTTGCTCCTCTAGCTTGGCTACTTTCAACTTCTGGGTCCAGAGTTCTTCATGAAACGTTTCCTTATAAAATACTGCTTCTTGTAGGTCCATCTTAACTTCTTGATGTAACACTCCAGATCCTAGTGATACACAGGCTAAGGTTAAAACTTCATCTTGCTGATAGGTGCTCCATCAGTCTTCTACCATCCAATCCTTCCATGCATATGCATGCTTAACTCGGCACGGTGACAATAGCATAAGCGGGCGATAACATCATGGATAGCCGTGCTTCTGCTCTTGTCATTTCCATGAGCTATTTCTCCATAGTTGATATCTCCGGCCTTAGGGTTTTCCTTGACGAAACTTTGTTTTCTAATGCTCCACATTCCAGTCTTTCTCTGATACACCTTGATCTTGGGCATTGACGGCTTCCATAGTCTGCCAACTTCCATAAGGGTAGCCATTCCTAGGTCATACAAATCTGGGAATTCTTCAGAGCCTTCAAATTCTCCTAGTCTTCAGAGTCTTCAACCGTTGTAGTTTCCATTTACACGGTAAAATCTTCTTCATTCCAAAGTGGTCTTAGTTGTCAGATATCTTGTACTTCTTGAAGTGGTCTCATCCGTCGAATCTTCGAGTGGTCAAAAGGGGAAAAGGATATGGTCTCACTTAAAAGGGAATTTTTGAATAAGCTCAGAAGAGAAGAGAGGTAAAAGATCTTTTTGAAAAGAAAGTTGTAGAGAAAATCTTTTCCTATGGCTTGCCAGTTTCTAGGGTCACGTCCTACAGTCAACATGTGCTCTGATACCATCTTGTAGCGACTCGACCTCAGACGGTCAAGTCTCTGTGCTTAAGTGTCATCCCTGGATCGGTATGCTGACACACACAGTACTCGAGGATTTATAACAGAGCTAAATCACATGTATAAAGTAACGTAAATACTATTACCTCAATCCAAAATAGCGGAAGTAACAAAGGTTGTGGATCCCATCAACACCAACGGCAAAGTTGAGTGTAGAAATCGTAACCCTAACGTATCACTTACTCGTCGTAAGAATCCTGCAACATGAGACGTTGCAGCCACAAGGGTCAGTACATTGAATGTACTGGCAAATTCACACCATAGGATAATGATGAATAATAGCTATCACTACATGCATATATGGCTAGTGGAAAAGCTCTATGGTTATAAGGTTTTTGCGAGAAGCCAATTTTTCCCTACTACAAAGGAATATATTTTATTTAACTATCATGGTGGTTGTTAAACATGGAGAATGGGTGACACCATCTCAATCCCAATTAATTTTCAACATTAATCCCAACAAAATTAATTAAAGTAACATGATGAGATTCACAAGATAATCCAAGTACTAGATACTCAAGTTGTCCATAACCGGGGACACGGCTAACCATGATTAGTTTATACACTCTGCAGAGTTTTGCACACTTTTCCCCACAAGACTCGATCTCCTCCGTTGGGATTCTCGCACTACAGATGTTTGAGAAATGGATGACCGAGACATAGTCTTTCAGAAGCGTTTGCACCTTACGATCGGGTAGACAGTACCACCTGCAACCCCTACATCTGCTAGTCTACCACTGTAAGAGTACACACAACTTAATCAACTATGCTAGAGCCCATAATCAACGTTCGCTACAGAACCCTACATAACAAAAACGTTTGCTGCCAGAAGCTAACGAGCGAACGCTCGCTAAGTAAACTAACAAAAAATAAACCGAACTAAAAATTAAAACCAAAAACATAAATTAAAACCGGATTGGGGTCGACGGTTTATACCGGTTCGATCGGTTTTCCGTCGAAAAACCGGCGGCGGATCTCCAGCGAGTCGTGTCTCTGGCGGCGGTGGGGCGAAGTGCGTCCGGCGGTGGCGGCGCACGGCGGCGGCGGCGGAGTAGCTGGGGAGGGCGGCGCGGCGCGGCTGTGAGGTGGGTGGTGGCTGCGGTGGTCGGGGAGGTGCGGGGCGACGGCGAGGAAACTCGGCGGCGGCGGCAATCCCGGCGAGGCGGCGGCGAGATGCCGGAGGAGAGGGGAGAGAGGGCCGGGGTGGCCGGGCTTATAAGGGGAGGCGAGGCGGTGGCTTGGCGTGCGCGAGGGGGCATGGGGAGGCGTGTCGGCCTCGGGCACGTCGGCGGCGGCGGCGTACGGGCGGCGGACTCCCGAGCGGGAGCTCGGGGACGAGCGGGGGTGCACTGGGCTGGCGGGCCGCGGCCTGGCAAACTAGGCCGGCCAGGTCCGGCGGAGGAAAGGTTTTTTTTAATACAACGAAAATAAAATAAATCGAAATAAAATAAAATAGAACCTAGGCATATAATATACCTAAATTTTCAGAAAAAGAAATCCTACAACCTGAACATTTTTCTAGCATCAAATAAAATCCACAAAAATTTAAATAAATCAAACAATGCTACTGGTGCAAGAGAAACTCAATAAAATCATTTTAAAAATACCTAAATTAATTCAAATTTATTTCTCTCCAATTTTCTATTGTAGGGAATCATGTTACCCTATTTTCCATGTATTTTATTTTTGGAGAAAAATAATTTGAACAAAACCCAAATAATTCCAAATTAAAAATAATTTCCAAAAGGACGTTGAATTTGATCGTTTGAAACTCCCAACTCATATTTCATATGTTTTGAAGAAGTCATTTTGTCTTCGCTCGTGAAAATCATTGAGTTGCATAAAGTTTCAAAATTGGAAATATTCTCAAATGAAATTCAAATATTTTCAACACCCCTTGTCATTTTAATAAATGGAAGAAGTCATGTCATCTTCTCTCCAGGGTTTTGTGGTGAAAAGAATTTGAATTCACGGAGATCATAAAAGCAAAATGAAAGTTTGGAAAGTCCTTTTATTCCCTCTCATTTAACTTTCAAAAGTTTCTAATTTCACTCAACTTCACACAATCAATCAAACAATCAATCATAACTATCTATTTATTATAACATTCCAAAATTTAGAATTTTGGGATGTTACAATCTCATTCAAAATCAATTAGTTTTATAAAAATGTTAAGATTCATGGGGTTGTGCATTGTAAAGCATAAAGTAAAAAAACAAATAATGGAAATTCATTTAGAAAAAATCAATTATGATACGGAAGATTCTAGAACAAAGGAGAAGTGCTTGTGTTTTGAGGTTTGTGCATTATGCTTAAGTTCAACCATGGAGTCTTCTAAATTGTACATGTGGCAGATCTGGTGGAATGTTGATGATATCCAACGGCCAGTAGTGGTCGGATTTGCCATCTCTGCACTGTCGGATTAGCTTCATCCAGCGACCATCTTTAAAGTATTCGCACACTATATAGTTCTTGTGCCATAGTTGCATGTCTTGGAAAAAAGCTACTAGTTGGTTTTACTAGTTATTTAGGAATAGAAGATGTATACATGGAAGTTGTAGGGAAAGAGATGACATGGAGTATCTCAATTCCTATGAGTAGGGATTGGAAAAGAGATGTCATTTGGTTGACATCATAGGAACTTTTCTATTGAATCTAGAGATGCCATGTATCTCAATTCCTATGAGGTGGGATTAGAAAAGAGATGTAATTTGGTTAATATCATAGGAACTTTTCTATTGAATATACGCTAATGTTTATTTTCCTTTGAAATTATGGGAGTACAGGAATCCATTCATATGAACCAAGTGGCTCTAAAGATATAGAAATGATATCATGTTTATTTCCTTTGAAATGTGGAGTATATGAATCTATTCCTATGAACCAATTGGCTCTAAAGGAAAAAATCCTATAAAATCATATCATATAGAGTTCCTATGATATTCCTCCACACCAAAGGATGGTTGAAATTGTTGCAGGTGATACAATGGTCTTTCTTTGTAGACTCCTCCCACATCTTTATAGTTAGCTCTCGAAGATGAATGAAAATGATATATACAGGGTATTCTACATGTGTAAAAGTTTGCGAGGTTCGAATTTTCAATAAAGCTATATGCACTACATTTTGGAACGGAGGGAGCACACGGCAGTTGCTAACACTCACATGGAAGATTTGTGTGTAGGAGGAGTGGCTGTTCTGTTAAATGACATGGAAAAGCTAACACTGTCGGATGCCGATCTAACCGTTCTTACGGCGTTCGTCAGAAAAAGGCTTGTGGCGGACGTTTGTCGGATAATTATTTACGGACACATGCATTGCATTGATACGTGCCCCCCTCTCTCTCATGCACACGCACCCTCCCGAGTCCTCTCGCACCCACCGTCTATCTGCAGGTAGACGTCACACACATATGTGCTCTTCACACCCTACCCTCAGAACTTCTAAAAAACAAAAGATGTTGTGCATATTTTATTTTAGCTCACACGTGACACACTTATACTATTACTCTTGTGGCGAACGTTCTTTGGGCATCGTATATTGTACTCTCACGAAGAGAAGCGGTGCACGCACGCACTAGTTCTCTCACACCCATTCGCGGGTACACGTAGGAGCGCATTTTTTTGAAGCTGGTACAACAAAATCACTCCACTATATATATAAGGAGCCTTAGCGCTTGCTTTACTAGGGTTCCTCTCGTTCACTCTCTCATGCTCTCCAGATCTAAGCAAGACATAGGTGGCCACACTCTCTCTCAGCTCACGCCTGGTCACAAATCCGGCCGGACAACCTCGACCGGGGCAGGGGTGTAGGTGCATCGTTCACGCCGTCGTCGGCGGTGAGGGAGGAGACCAACGGCTGCCTGCGCGTCCCGATCGGCGGCCGTGTCGTTCTCTCCGAGAGAGCACCGGCTCCGGAAGGCCTCCGACCCCTTCTTCCTTCCTGTGGTATTGTGGCCAAGATGCGGCCTCCCGACGCCGTCTTTGCCACATGCCGACGACCCTCAGGTATATATTCCTTCGAAACCTGCCTTGCTCTACTGCCCCAGCTCCCCACTTGGCTTCGTGTGGATCTTTTTCTACTTCTGTCCGCTGTTCCAAAGCCACCTAGACTTTTACTATTATTAGAGGTAAAGCTAGTTCATACAGTCGACTCTAAGAGTTGGTTCAAACAGGGAAGAAAGCGGGAAAGCTGTAGCATGAATCTAGGACTTGGTTCTAAGAGGAAACGGGGGAAAGTAGTAGATACTGGCTACCCAACCGGTCTCTTGGTTGAAAAGATGAAGAACACATGGTGGATGGCGAAGGGTGGGGGAAGTGGACCTATCTCTTGGTTGAAAAAGGAAATAAAGTGACGGGTGTTGGGGGACAACGCAAATGAGAATGAGCAGGTCTAGATTTCCTGTGCTCACATAGGAAAATGTCGCCGAGGAGATAAAAAATGGGACAAATGCAGACATGTTGCCTGAGTGTTTGCCGCTCTCGACAACCACATCTGCCTCACCACTTTATGCCCCTGCTGTCCCTACGCCCATATCACTATCGTTAATGTAAAATCACATGAAGCATTAAGCAATGCCACCTAATGTCACTATAAGTAATGGTCTAGTGCCGTCGATAAATTGAAGCAATGCCACCACCATTTTATGAAATGCTTCTGTCTTGCTTTATTTCCCATGAATTGTGTTTTTGCAGTTACACTTAAATCTCACACCGCTAACATTGCTTCATCCCAGTGGAACAGCACAAATTTGATTGCACATTTACTGACCATGTGCTTCTCTCATGACAGTAATACTAATGCTATTGTTCTGCATGTTAATCTAGTGGCAGTGTTGATGTGATGTGATGCTACGTACTTAAGGACACTTTCATACTGTCAATCTAGTGCCAATTATAACATAATAGATGCTGCTGTTAATCATAGGCCACTTCAAATATCTGTCACTGCTTAAATAACCGTATTTCGTATTTGCGCAAACAGGGATGTCTGTCTTCATATCGTTTCGGGATGTCTGTCTCCGTATTGTTTCTATCCGCACAATCAAAAGCACACACATCAGTTTTAGTAGAACTGCGCAAAATGAGATGGCTATCCCTCATTGCCGTCGTCTAACCACCCGTCTTCCAGGTATTCCTACATTGGTAGTTACTAGGTAGAATGACCAACGCAATATAAAAGAAGTTGATTCGTACGTTTTACTTCCTGATTGCAGTGTAGGGACGAGCGAAAACAACTGCATCCTAGTCCGGAATGCACTTTCTATCAGTTCATCCATGGACCGAGGACTACCTGGGATGGCTGCCCGACGGTTTTTTGGGCAGGTGCATGGACAAGAGGCATTGTGGTCTGCTTATTTCTGCAAATAGCGATGCTTAAATTTAGTGGAATGCACAAGAATTTCAGCTGGTCAGTACACTACATGGTTCAGTTCAGCATTCCAGCTGAGAACACAATTATAATTGGTTATTTTGGAATGAGAGAACCTAACCCTGGATGGTGGCAACAAGAAAAAATCAGAGTGAACTCCAGGAAATTTAAGCCTGCCGGGAGGCCCTTTGCTCAGAGAAGCCTTGCTTGTTTCTTCCTGATTTGTAAACCTTCTCACAACTTTGTCTTTTGCTGTGAATTAGTATATGTTTGTTATGTTCTATGAATCATTGAGATGTATAAAATTGCTTAACTTATGCTTTTCAAGTTTTTTATGAAGCCGAGTTTAATGTGAGTGTTCCACATGAACGCTGGACTAGCGTGTGAACGTTTGGAATTTACATTGTGGCCTCAATTAACTGCATGAACCACTGTAACAAGATACATAGTTGCTTATATGTCAGACAGCAGATTGTTGATTGTTAGCTGGTCGATAGCCTAGTGTTGAAGCGAGCTGAGCCAATGTGCCGTGTTTTGCACAACTGCTTACAAGTGGGGTAGCACCAACAATGTTTACAAGTACTTATGTATACGTCGGCGCACAGTTCTCGAACGAGTACTCTATTTCATCAAAACACACACTCCTCGTATGATAAAACTAGTGAGGACACATCTGTTTCGGCAACAATTACGATGATTCATGGGCACACAAAAGTAGCAGCAGTTCCCATAGACGGATTCAAACAGAGTACTAGCCTAGAGGGCTCGATAACAGGCAAGGTTCGGATAATTAGACAGAATCCAAACTACTATTAAACACTATCTGGGGCAACTATTTCATGCCTCGATCTAATTTGGGCTGGACACAAGATGGACCTTGCCATGAACATCATCAAGGACGTCCGGCAGCAGCTCAATCCTGTGAACCTTCATGAAGACAACCTTGTGGCCTTGCCACTCATAAACTTGTTTTGGCATGCCACGTCATCTTCCTGCGTAAGCTTGACAAGAACAGTATGCCTCACAAACGAAGGAGTAGCTTTGAACTTCTTGTGCTTCAGTACACCCTGGACAACACGCCTGACAACAGTGTGGCTGGAATACAACTCTTCATTGGTATAAGCGCAAATGGCTTCCAGGATCCAACAGCCTAAAAACTCTGTTTTCCTAGTGCATATATTCAGGTCATCCGCCTCATAGCGAGTGACATGTACAACCACACAATCCTTGTCTGCATCAGGGCTCTAATTGAAACAGAAACAAATTCTGAATTACTTTCCAGTACAAGAAACACAAGTTATTTAAACCACTATGTATAGCATGGTATCGAAGCTAATAAAATTTTGCATTATTCATCACCACATACTTAGATGAAAAACCACAATCAAGATCGGCAAAGAAGAAAATCACCTTGGGCAGCTCAGCGGGGGGGGGGGGCATCCTCGAAGGGGGAAAACTGCTCCTGCAGTGCCACAGGGGCTATAACCTCAAATGGGGCCTTGACCATCTCAGTAGTGGCCGTGAGCGTATCTGGGGTCTGCTCGGTGGCTGCCTCCATCTTCTTGGAGCTCTCTGTCTCGTGGGGATCAGCCTGTCATGCCCAATATGCGATACTATCCTAAAGAGACTCGAAGGTCCCACCAAGGATAGAACCGCATATTGACACGCTTTGGCAAGGTGGATATCATTACATCAACATTACATAATAGATGGGGATACATACAACAGGCACAAACGCCCAAAGAATACATCAATACATCATACATAAGATCAACATCCGACTACGGATGAAACACAAACAGAAGCTCAAATGACATCCACCCTGCTAGCCCAGGCTGCTGACCAGGAACCTATCCCCTGATCGACGAAGAAGAAGAACTCCAACACAAGTGAACATCGCTCTCGCGTGATGACCATCGCATAACCTGAACCTGCAACTGCTGTTGTAGTAATCTATGAGCCACGAGGACTCAGCAATCCCATTACCATGGGTATCAAGACTAGCAAAGCTTAATGGGTAAGGAAGGAGTAAAGTGGTGAGGTTGCAGCAGCGGCTAAGCAAAGTATGGTGGCTAACTTACGAAACAAGAGCGAGAAGTGGAGCTTAACAAGCGGTCGTCAACTAGTAATGATCAAGAAGTGATCCTGAACTCCTACTTACGTCAAACATAACCCAAAAACCGTGTTCTCCTCTCGAACAACCCCGAAAAGAGACAATCACGGTTACGCACACGGTTGGTGTATTTTAGAAGAGTTTACTTCAAGTTTACTACAACCGGATATTAACAAATTCCCATCTGCCACATAACCGCGGGCACGGCTTTCAAAAGTTCAAACCCTGCAGGGGTGTCCCAACTTAGCCCATTATAAGCTCGCACGATGAACGAAGGATATTCCTTCTCCCGGAACGACCCGATCAGTCTCGGAATTCCGGTTACAAGACATTTCGACAATGGTAAAACAAGTCCAGCAAGACCTCCCGGCGTGCCGACACCCTGATAGTAGCCGCGCGTATCTCGTTTCAGGCCATGACCGGATGAGCACTACGTACAACTAAAAACCAGCCCTCAAGTTTCCCCGAGGTGGCGCTGCAAGTGGCTCTAGTTCGGACCAACACTTAGAGAAGCATTGGCCCGTGGGGGCTAAAATAAAGATGACCCTCGGGTTAATTACTCCCAAGGGAAAAGTATAGGTGGTAGGTAGGAAAATGGTAAAACCAAAGTTGGGCCTTGCTGGAGGAGTTTTATTCAAGGCGAACTGTCAAGGGGTTCCCATAACACCCAACCGCGTTAGGGACGCAAAATCAGGGAACATAATACCGATATGACGGAAACTTGGGCGGCAAGAGTGGAACAAAACACCAGGCATAAGGCCGAGCCTTCCACCCTTTACCAAGTATATAGATGCATTAATAATATAAGAGATATTTTGATATCCCAACATAAACATAATCCAACATGGAGCAATCTTCATCTTCACCTGCAACTAGCAATGCTATAAGAGGGGCTGAGCAAAAGCGGTAACATAGCCAAACAACGGTTTGCTAGGAAGGGTGACAAAGGTTAGAGGTTCATGGCAATTTGGGAGGCTTGATAAGCAAGTGGTAGGTAACGCGGCATAGCGATAGCATCGAGGCAACTAGCATAGCAATGATAGTAATGAGATCCAAGGTGACGGTCATCTTGCCTGAAATCCTGCTAGGAAGAAGAACGAGTCCATGAAGAAGATGAAGCCACGAAGACGAACCAAGCGTAGGCGAACGAATCCTCACGATCGCAACGTAACGAGAACTATCGAGAAGAAGCACACAACATGGTAAACACACCACACATAAACAAGACATGATGCTCAACCAAGTATGATGCATGACAAGGCTACATGAAGCTACTCATGGCAAGAGGTGATGCATACAAGAGCAACACATCAAAGCAAGTTTAAATGAGGCCGGAAACAACATATAACAATTCCGGTAAGTCCTCATATGCAAATTTCAAAATTGGTCCAGATTTGAATAAATCTTATGTTCAAGTCATTAAACAGCAAGTTAAGATGCACCGAAATGATCTACACGAAATTCTAGTCAAGTTACATATAAAGTTCATTTAATTTGGAGCTACGGCCTAGAAGATATGAGCAAAACAAGTTAAACATGGCATTGATGCAAAATGCATTCAAACATCAAGCAAACACACGCAAAACATGTATGCAACAAGGTAACATGAACCTACATGCAAAACTAAGCAAGTTTCATGTAGAGCACTCAAAACGGAGAAACAGTTCAACACATACACATGAAATAAGTTTAAAGGGCAAGCTGTCCAAAACAGCAACTAGGCAACTTACAAGTATCAAAATAACATGCTATAGCACCTTAACATGAAAAAATGACATGGATGTGATGTACAGGTAAAGCATTACAAAACATGAACACTGAGCTATCTCCAGAAATCACTACAACATGCTCAAGGACATGACAGAAATAACATCAGGTTGCAAAGTTTAGAGCTATCAAACAACATGCTACACGAACTTATAGTGGTAACCAAAGGCATGGCATGCTAGTACTAATAGCAGGTAGCAAACCACCCTTACTGAACTTATTCCAAAGATCAACAGAAAAGATGGTAGCACCCATGCAAACATGGCAAATGATATGGCAGATTCAGACTTGGTGAAAATAACAGCACATGGCAGGAACAACGATAAGTAGGCATATTGGTGAGCTTGTACAACTCACTACAGAGCATTACATGGCATGAAAAGGAAAACAATAGTAATAAGACATGTTCATGAAGCTAAGCATGGAAATAGCAAGTTCATAGGGTGTATGTACCATTAGCAAAACACATGGCAAAACTGAACTTAATGTTAACAGGCTGACAGCAACATTATTTAGAAATTTGAGAGCAAGATTACAACCAGCGAAAGCAGCCTATAAATGCAACCAAAGGCAAGGATTGATAGAGAATCACATTTATAGAAAAACATCCTTAGTTCACATCTCCAGAATAGGCATGGATAAATTGGTAGCATCAAGCAAAGATTGCAACATGATATAGCAGTTTCAGCATTGACAGAACATTAACAAGTATTCCACTTCACAAGCTTTATGCACTCACTACAGGGCTTAACAAAATACAAGGCTTGCAACACTGTAAAGATGGCATGGAGATTCTTCACAAACATGTAGACATCATGCTCAAAGGATGCACACACAAAATGCAACAAAAATGAAAAACAGCAAGTTATAACAGTCTCAGCAGGTTAACATCATATAGCACTCTTGCAATGATGATTAGGGAATCAAGATTAACTCAAACAAGAATGCCACAATGGGATGAAATGAAGATAACCTCTCAATGAACATTTTTTATATATCATATTCACAAATCGAAGCTATATGCATGGAGATATGACGCAATGAACATGGCATAAAAATTCCAGGGAGCTCCGGGACTGAAATTTCACCTTGCCCAGATCTGGATCCAGGGTTCGCACGGATTTCGAGGCGGCCAGATGAACTCGCCGGAGACGAAGAAGGAGACAGGCGGAGGTCCGGGACGGTGGCCGGGCGAGAGGGAGGCCGGATCCGGGTCGCCGGAGTCGCCAGCGATGAGGAGGCGGCGAGGCGGTGCCGGTCGGCGAGGGCGGCGTCGCGTGACGGCGAGGTAGCGGCGAGGGAGGTCGGCGTCGGCGAAGGAGCGGCCGGTGGAGGTTGGCGCTCGGGCGGCAGTCGGGCGGCGAGGGAGGCGATGGGCGGCGCGGGGTGCTGCGGGGCGGCGGCTGATGGGCTCGGCGGGCCCGGCGCGGGCGCGCGGGCCGGCGGCGCCTGCACGTGGGAGGAGGCGCGGGGGACACGTGGCGGCGGCGGATTGGCTGCCGAGGCCGGCTGGACGTGTCCGACCGCCGGGCGAACATGTCCGGCGTCGCGGGGAGGTGGAAGCTAGGGTTTGCACCGTGAATTTCGGGGGAGGGGGCTAATTTATAGGTAGAGGGAGCTAGGAGAGTCCAAATGGGGAGCGGTTTTCGCCCACACGATCGTGATCGAAGGAACGAGAGCATGGAGGGGGTTTGGATGGGCTCATGGGTTGTGGTGAAGGGGTGCTGGGCTGCAAAGAGAAGAGGTTTTCGGTTAACGCAGTTAACCGTTGGGGCATCAAACGACCTCCAAATGGAACGAAATTTGACAGGCGGTCTAACGGTGATGTACCAAGGCCACTTGACAAATCTCGGTCCATCCCAAGAACGATTTTATGCCACTCACAAACGAGGTCTGAGAGGTGCAACGGGTGCGTGTGAGAGTGTCGGATCTCGAAACGGACAATGGGGAAAAAGACCGGATGCAAGTTTTAAAAAACATGATGATGCAAAGAATATGTTGACATGGCAAAATGCAACATGCAAGCACATGACATGGAAATGACGACGAATAAATGGAAGACACCTAGCGCATCGGATTCGGGGCGTTACACAGCCTCCCGCGTCTGCTCCAATATCGGCAGATCTTTGCCTGGTTCTCCTTGGTCCATCATGAAACTGACGAATACTAGGAGACCACTGAAAGAAAAACACAATCGCAATGACAATGAAACAAAAAAGAGAGTGAGGATCGGTTACTGCTTTGCAGAAGTTCTTTTTTTTTCTCTGAACGAAAATATACCAACATCACGGATCCGCTTACCTTCCCTTCGTTGGGAGAGAAGAACAGTGGCAGATGCGAGTGTTGCCTTTCTTGAAGACGGTGAGGGAGAAGGGGATTCAGCGAAGAGTGAAATGATGGTTGCTTCGTCCGTCAAACTTAGACTGCGGGGAGGTGGGGTTTTGTGATATGACGGCTCGTTATTGCCGCGCTACGACCGGGGTGACTCTCCACCTGCATACTGCCTTCTAATTTGGTGGATGGAATTTTGGCCCGCGCGCTGCATGGCCCGCATGTCGGTGAACAAAAGTATAACAGCATTCAGTAGAGGGAGACGTTTCGATGACCTAGGAGGAGCCAGAAGCGGTATTGTATCCACGGTACTAGTAGTAATTGTTTTTCTGGGTAGCTGTAGAGTGTCTCCACTGTACTAGTAGTAATTGTTTCTCTGGGCCCAAGACAAAACAGCCCATCCACCCTAGTAAATAGTAAAATCAATTCAAAAGTCCATATATTTACTGAATGAGAGGCGCTACCCACACCCAGCACACCGCCCCCTGATAGGTCTCCGTCGTATCTACTTTTCCAAACACTTTTACCCTTGTTTTGAACTCTAACTAGCATGATTTGAATGGAACTACCCGGACTGACGCTGTTTTCAGCAGAATTGCCATGGTGTTATTTATGTGCAGAAACAAAAGTTCTCGGAATGACCTGAAACTCCACGGAGCTTATTTTTGGAAAATATTAAAAATATTGGCAAAAGAATCAAGGCCAGGGGCCCACCACCTATCCACGAGGGTGGGGGGCGCGCCTACCCCCTGGGCGCGCCCCCTGCCTCGTGGGCCCCCAGGAGCTCCACCGACCTCAACTCCAACTCCATATCTTCGTGTTCGGGGAGAAAAAAATCAGGGAGAAAGATTCATCGCATTTTACGATACGGAGCCGCCGCCAAGCCCTAAACTCTCTCGGGAGGGCTGATCTGGAGTTCGTTCGGGGCTGCAGAGAGGGGAATCCGTCGCCATCGTCATCATCAACCATCCTCCATCAGCAATTTCATGATGCTCACCACCGTGCGTGAGTAATTCCATCATAGGCTTGCTGGACGGTGATGGGTTGGATGATGTTTATCATGTAATCGAGTTAGATTTGTTAGGGTTTGATCCCTAGTATCCACTATGTTCTGAGATTAATGTTGCTATGACTTTGCTATGCTTAATGCTTGTCACTAGGGCCCGAGTGCCATGATTTCAGATCTGAACCTATTATGTTTTCATGAATATATGTGAGTTCTTGATCCTATCTTGCAATTCTATAGTCACCTACTATGTGTTATGATCCGGCAACCCCGAAGTGACAATAATCGGGACCACTCCCGGTGATGATCGTAGTTTGAGGAGTTCATGTATTCACTATGTGTTAATGCTTTGGTCCGGTACTCTATTAAAAGGAGGCCTTAATATCCCTTAGTTTCCACTCGGATCCCGCTGCCACGGGAGGGTAGGATAAAACATGTCATGCAAGTTCTTTTCCATAAGCACGTATGACTATGTTCGGAATACATGCCTACATTACATTGATGAATTGGAGATAGTACTGTGTCACCCTATGTTATGATTGTTACATGATGAACCGCATCTGGCATAATTCTCCATCACCGATCCAATGCCCACAAGCTTTTCACATATTGTTCTTCGCTTATTTACTTTTCCGTTGCTACTGTTACAATCACTACAAAACCCAAAAATATTACTTTTGCTACCGTTACTGTTACTCCCATATTACTTTGCTACTAAATACTTTGCTGCAGATACTAAGTTATCCATGTGTGGTTGAATTGACAAATCAACTGCTAATACTTGAGAATATTCTTTGGCTCCCCTTGTGTCGAATCAATAAATTTGGGTTGAATACTCTACCCTCGAGAACTTTTGCGATCCCCTATACTTGTGGGTTATCAAGACTATTTTCTGGTGCCGTTGCCGGGGAGCATAGCTCTATTCTTTGAGTCACTTGGGATTTATATCTGCTGGTCACTATGAAGAACTTGAAAGACGATAAAACAAAAATTTATCCCTCAACTACGAGGGGAGGTAAGGAACTGCCATCTAGCTCTGCACTTGATTCACCTTCTGTTTTGAGTAAGCTTGCGACACCTAAACCTGCTTCTGCTATTAATTCTGATGTGTCGCATGTTATTGATGATGCCACTTCTGTTATCCATGATACTTATGATGAAACTGCTTCTATGCTTGATATTACTGTGCCACTTGGTGAATTACTTGATGAACAACTTGCTAGGGCTAGAGAGAATGAAACTATTGAAACTGATAATATTGATGAAAGTGATGATGAAGGCTCTCCCAATAAATATGAATTGCCTGTTGTGCCTGAGGGCTATGTTATGGATGAAGAAACTGCTAGAGACTTTCTTGCTTGCAATGATAGAAGTGATCTTAAGAAATTATTAGCTAAGCTTAAACAAAAAACTCTGAATTCTAGAATGAAATATGATCCTGCTTATGCTACTTCACCTATCTTCGTTACTGATAAGGATTATGAATTATCTATTGATCCTGATATAATTACTTTGGTTGAATCTGATCCTTTCTATGGCTATGAATTTGAAACTGTTGTGGCACATCTTACTAAATTAAATGATATAGCCACCCTGTTCACTAATGATGAGAGAACTCGCTACTTTTATGTCCTTAAAATATTTCGTTCTCATTAAAGGGTGATGCTAAGATATGGTTTAATTCTCTTGGTCCTGGTTGTGTGCGTAGTCCCCAGGATACGATTTATTACTTCTCTGCTAAATATTTCCCCGCTCATAAGAAACAAGCTGCTTTAAGGGATATATGTAATTTTGTGCAAATTGAAGAAGAGAGGCTCCCACAAGCTTGGGGAGGCTTCTTCAATTAGTTAATGCTTTGCCTGATCATCCTCTTAAGAAAAATGAAATACTTGATATATTTTATAATGGACTAACCGATGCTTCCAGAGACCACCTGGATAGTTGTGCTGGTTCTGTTTTCAGGGAAAGAACACCAGATGAAGATGAAATTCTATTGAATAATATGTTGACTAATGAAAATAATTCGACATTTCCTGAGCCAGCTCCTCAGCCAATTCCTAAACCAACTCCGAAGAACAGAGGTGTTCCATTTCTCAGTCCTGAAGATATGTAAGAGGCAAACAAATCTATGAAAGAAAAAAGGTATTAAAGCTGAAGATGTTAAGAATTTACCTCCTATTGAAGAAATACATGGTCTTAATTTACCTCCTGTTGAAGAAATACATGATTTTAATCCATCACCTATTGAAGAAACACATGGGCTTGATAACCCGACACAGGTAATAAAGGTAAATTATCTTTATAGATATGATAAAGCTGAAATCCCTCCTATTAAGTTTGCTAGCCAATGCTTGGATGAGTTTGATAACTTTATGGTTAAGCAAGAAGACTTCAATGCTTATTTTCGTAGACAATTGAAACAAAATGCTTATATGATTGAACACTTGGGTGATTATATGTCTAGAGTTAAAGGTGAACTTAAACTCATTAGTAAACATGCTTCTATGGTTACCACTCAAGCAGAACAAGTACTTCGGGCTCAGAATGATTTGCTCAATGAACTGAATAGTAAGAATAATGACTATGCTGTTAGAGTGGCTAATAGAACTGGTAAAATGACTCAGGAACCTTGGTATCCTGAAGGCCATCCTAAGAGAATTGAGCAGGATTCTCAGAGAAGTAATATTGATGCACCTAGTCCTTCTAAAAAGAAGAAAAAGAAAAATGATAGGACTTTGCATGCTTCTGGTGAACCTGTTGTAGACACACCTGAGAACCCCAATGATGTTTCTATTTCTGATGCTGAAACACAATCTAGTAATGAACATGAACCTAGTGATAATATTAATGAAGATGTTCATGTTGAGGCTCAACCTAGTAATGATAATGATGTAGAAATTGAACCTGCTGTTGATCTTGATAACCCACAATCAAAGAATCAACGTTATGATAAGAGAGACTTTGTTGCTAGGAAACACGGTAAAGAAAGAGAACCATGGGTTCAGAAACCCATGCCTTTTCCTCCCAAATCATCCAAGAAAAAGGATGATGAGGATTTTGAGCGCTTTGCTGAAATGATTAGACCTATCTTCTTGCGTATGTGATTAACTGATATGCTCAAAATGAATCCTTATGCTAAGTATATGAAAGAAATTGTCACTAATAAAAGAAAGATACCGGAAGCTGAAATTTCCACCATGCTTGCTAATTATACTTTTAAGGGTGGAATACCTAAGAAACTAGGAGATCCAGGAGTACCAACCATACCATGCTCCATTAAACGAAACTATGTTAAAACTGCTTTATGTGATCTTGGAGCCGGTGTTAGTGTTATGCCTCTCTCTTTATATAGTAGACTTGATTTGAATAAGTTGACACCTACTGAAATATCTTTGCAAATGGCTGATAAATCAACTGCTATACCTGTCGGTATTTGTGAGGATGTGCCTGTTGTGGTTGCAAACGTTACTATTTTAACGGACTTTGTTATTCTTGATATTCCCGAGGACGATAGTATGTCTATTATTCTTGGAAGACCCTTTTTGAATACTGCAGGGGCTGTTATTGATTGCAACAAAGGCAATGTCACTTTTCATGTTAATGGTAATGAGCATACGGTACACTTTCCGAGGAAACAACCTCAAGTCCACAGCATCAACTCTATTGGAAAAATTCCATCGATTATTTTTGGAGGTTTTGAATTTCCTCTACCTACTGTCAAGAAGAAATATGATATTCTTATTATTGGGGATGCTCATATCCTCGTTGAGGTAACATAGTGTTATTCGAAATTTCCCCAGTTTCATGTTACTCAAAATGAGTTTGTTAACAAGACTTGATCAACCTTGTTAGTAGATTCCTTTTGATAAGCATGAGATGGATGAAGTTAGAAAGCACAACCTTCTGTACCCTCCTTTTACTTTCTGTTATTTAGTCGAAATAAAGTAAAAATAGTATTTTTCTGCCTGTCTTTTGAATTATCCGTGCAATATAAAAATACCCCGAAAATAAAAGTTCTCCAAATGCCCTGCCAATTTAATATATTTTTTCTGGAATGTTTGAGAATATCTGGCACTGAGAACACATCAGGGGAGCAAGCAGCTGGCCACGAGGGTCCAGGGCGCGCCCACCCCCCTGGGCGCGCCCCCTGCCTCGTGGGCCCATGGTGGCTCCCCTCCACTTATTCCTGCACCCACACACTTCTTCTTCCTCCCAAAAAAATCACTATCCAGCTCAAGCACGAGTTCTAGCTCATTTTGCTGCGATTTTCGATCTCCTTGCTCAAAGCACCTCTCACAAAACTGCTTTGGGGGATTGTTCCTTGGTATGTGACTCCTCCATTGGTCCAAGTAGTTCTAATGCATGTTATAGGCTCTAGGCATTTGTAGGAGTAGTTGCTATCAATTTTGTTGAGCTTGGTTCACTTTTATTTGAAGTTACTAAAATTTTCAGAAATTTTTCTGAGGAAGAAATATGTTTAGGAAAAATTACCAAGGTGGTTCTTCAAGGAAGCAAGGACCCAGGCTTGCAATGCGTGATGCTGATGATGAACCACCAAGGGATGCCCCAGTGCGGCCTTGTGAATGGCCTTCAGAGGACTTCATGGATCAACAGGAATTAAGGAAGAATTTAACGGATATTTGCGTAACGCTGATCTTGTGAGCTTCAAGGAAGAAAAGTGCCGTCAGTACCACTGTCTCACTAGTTCCTTTGTGAGGAGGTTTGAATTTTCATCTTCACGCAATTCTCAAACTGTCATGTTTGATCTTTATGAAATTTTTTATACTATGGACTTAGAGGATTTTACCACTGCTTGCAAACTTCCACAATGGGGTAGTCCTAGTGAACCTCGCAAATCTGAATTTAGAAATTTTCTTGCTAGTATAACTGTGTGTGAATCTAGAGACATAACACAAGCTACCATAGGGAGCATTCACTTTCCTGCTATACATTATTTTGCTCTTTTCATAGGTAGGTGCATAAATGGTAAGGATGAAGCATGTCACATGTGTGTCCCTGACCTTAGTTTTCTTAGGAGTGCTGTGTTAGGAGATAAACATTATAATTTGGGAGCCATTGTTGCACGTAGGTTGCATCATAATAGATTTAATGGAGATTTCTTTGGTGGAACTTATGCAACCCGTATAGCTAATTTTCTTGGTGTAACCATACGTGAGGATGATATTGAGTTGCCTCCTGCTTATTTGGATTATGAGGCTATGGTTCATCATCATTTTGTTGAGAGGAACGATCAGTTCCTCCAGTACCGACTAATCTTTGACAGACGACGCACCTATCACGTCGCTCTCCCTGCTTCTACTTTCTTTGACTTTCAGGCAAAAGGGAGATATTTTATAACCAGAGAGGAGGCGGAAGAGTATAAGAGGAGGGCTGAGATAGCTCGCCTCCAAGCTGCAGCCCACGATGCAATGATTGCTGCATCTCAGTACGACCCGAGCTATAACTTTGGATATCCGCCAGGCCATCTGTGGCAATAAACCAACTTAGGCCAAAAGCCTAAGCTTGGGGGAGTACGTATTTCTCACCGACGTTACATTCATGTTTACACACTCATTGCTAGATGTCGGTGCTCATACTCTTTCACTGTAATATCCATGTTAGTTTATTTTCTTTTTATGCTTTCTTCTTGTATGTTTGATAAACCTTAAGAAAACAAAAAAATAGTAATAGCTTTTAGTTAGTTTACTTTTCTTGTTGTAGTAGTAATAATTAAAAGAAAACCCAAAAATACTTCATGTTCTTCTTTTGCTTTTTGGGAGCTTTCCCGTGTAAATAGCTTTATTTCTTTTCTTTTCTTTGGGGGTCGATAGGAGAAGACCATGATTAAATTGTTGAAGTGGCTCTTATATGCATTATTGTTGATTTAACCAAGAGCCCAAATTGCCTTGTCTTCTCCTGTTTATTGAATACTTGCAGATTCCAGCTTAGTCCAAGGCACGTGCACTATTATTATTATTCACATCGTTCGGTCGTGCAAGTGAAAGGCAATAAGGACGATATATGATGGACTGATTGAGATGGGAGAAGCTGGTATGAACTCGACCTCTCTTGTTTTTGTAAATATGATTAGTTCATCGTTCCTGATTCAGCCTGTTATGAATAAACATGTTTGCAATGACAATTAGAGATTATAGTTGCTTATGCCATGCTTAATTAGCTAGGAGTTTATAATGGTTTACCTTGCGTGCCAACATGCTATTAAAATGGATGTGATGTGGTATGATGGGGTGGTATCTGATGTCTACTACACAACCTTCTTCTTGTAGACGTTGTTGGGCCTCCCAGTGCAGAGGTTTGTAGGACAGTAGCAAATTTCCCTCAAGTGGATGACCTAAGGTTTATCAATCCGTAGGAGGCGTAGGATGAAGATGGTCTCTCTGAAGCAACCCTACAACCAAATAACAAAGAGTCTCTTGTGTCCCCAACACATCCAATACAATGGTAAATTGTATAGGTGCACTAGTTCGGCGAAGAGATGGTGATACAAGTGCAATATGGATGATAGATATAGGTATTTGTAATCTGAAAATATAAAAACAGCAAGGTAACTAATGATAAAAGTGAGTGTAAACGGTATTGCAATGCTAGGAAACAAGGCCTAGGGTTCATACTTTCACTAGTGCAAGTTCTCTCAACAATAATAACATAGTTGGATCATATAACTATCCCTCAACATGCAACGAAGAGTCACTCCAAAGTCACTAATAGCGGAGAACAAACGAAGAGATTATGGTAGGGTATGAAACCACCTCAAGGTTATTCTTTCCAATCAATCCGTTGGGCTATTCCTATAAGTGTCACAAACAGCCCTAGAGTTCGTACTAGAATAACACCTTAAGACACAAATCAACCAAAACCCTAATGTCACCTAGACACTCCAATGTCACCGCAAGTATCCGTGGGTATGATTATACGATATGCATCACACAATCTCAGATTCATCTATTTAACCAACACATAGAACCTCAAAGAGTGCCCCAAAGTTTCTACCGGAGAATCAAGACGAAAACGTGTGCCAACCCCTATGCATAGGTTCATGGGCGGAACCCGCAAGTTGATCACCAAAACATACATCAAGTGAATCACGTGATATCAGATTGTCACCACAGATACGCACGGCAAGACATACATCAAGTGTTCTCAAATCATTAAAGACTCAATCCGATAAGATTACTTCAAAGGGAAAACTCAATCCATTACAAGAGAGTAGAGGGGGAGAAGCAACATAAGATCCAACTATAATAGCAAAGCTCGCGATACATCAAGATCGTGCCAAATCAAGAACATGAGAGAGAGAGGTCAAACACATAGCTACTAGTACATACCCTCAGCCTCGAGGGTGAACTACTCCCTCCTCGTCATGGAGAGCGCCAGGATGATGAATATGGCCACCGGTGAGGGTTCCCCCCTCCGGCAGGGTGCCGGAACAGGCTCCCGAGAGGTTTTTGGTGGCTACAGAGGCTTGCGGCGGCGGAACTCCAGATCTATTCTGTTCCCCGATCGTTTTAGGGTATATGGATATATATAGGCGGAAGAAATACGCCAGGGGATCCACGAGGGGCCCACGAGGGTGGAGGGTGCGCCCCCTACCTTGTGGCTCCCTCGTTTCTTTTCTGACGTGCACTCCAAGTCTATCAGGTTGCTTTCCTTCCAAAAATAACTTCTCCAGAAGGTTTCATTCCGTTTCGACTCCGTTTGATATTCCTTTTCTTTGAAACATTGAAACAAGGGAAAAAACATGAACTGGCACTGGGCTCTGGGTCAATAGGTTAGTCCCAAAATAATATAAAAGTGCATAGTGAAGCCCATAAAAGATCCAAGATGGATAATATAATAGCACGAATACTTCATAAATTATAGATACGTTGGAGACGTATCAGCATCCCCAAGCTTAATTCCTGCTCGTCCTCGAGTAGGTAAATGATAAAAGAAAGAATTTATGAAGTGTGAATGCTAGCAGGTGCATAAGTTTGTTCAATGATAATTTCAATCACCTTTTCTAGCATCATTATATGTCATAACAGTAGCTCAACTCATAGAACTTTTCATGATCAAGTAACAAACTGTACACATGTTAAAGTATAGAACATAAACTTTCTTGAAAACTAACAAACCGTGTTATTAGTCATCAAACAATTACAATTCATCTTATTTTCAGGAAGAGTCTATGTCAGAGCTTTGATTCAGCAAACTTCACATACTCAACTATCTTTTAGTCTTCCATGATTGCTACCACTCAAAGCATATTTTTAGAACAAATAGTATTCATCGAACACAGAGAAAGATAGGGGCTGAATGTTTCGCCTCCCAACCTTTTACCTCAAGGGTAATGTCAACAGTAATAATTCATGATCAAATATATTTGAATGGCCATATATGCTTAGATCTTTCCATCACATGATGCTTGCCAACTAAAGAGTAGGTTGGAATGAGAAGGAATACTACCGACTCTTGCATAAAAGTAAAAGATAGGCCCTTCGCAGAGGAAAGCAGGGATTTGCAGAGGTGCCAGAGCTCGAAGCAAAAACAGAGATGAAAATAATTTTGAGAGGTATGCTTTCATTGTCAACATAACGACCAAGAGTTCCCAATATCTTCCATACTACATACATTATAGGCTGTTCCCAAACTGAAAGGTAAAGATTTTTACTCCCCCTCCACCAACAATCATCAATCCATGGCTTGCCCGAAACAACGGGTGCCTCCAACTAACATCAAACCTGGGGGAGTTTTGTTTGCAATTATTTTTGATTTGATTTTGATCTTTTGATCATGGGACTGGGCATCCCAGTTACCGGCCATTTTCCCATTAATGATGAGCGGAGTCCACTCATCGTGAGAATAACCCACCTAGCATGGAAGATACTGCTAACCCGTAGTCGCTACATGAGCGATTCGGGCATACAAAACAGATAATTATTTGAAGGTTTAGAGTTTGGCACATGCAAATTTACTTGGAACGGCAGGTAAATACCGCATATAGGTAGATATGGTGGACACTCATGGAAGAAACTTGGTTCAGGGAGTTTGGATGCACAAGCAGTATTCCCGCTTAGTACAGATATTTGGCTAGCAAAGGATTCTAAATAGCAAGCACCACATGTTAGATGATCCAAAACAATATAACTTATACAAATATACCCAAGCATAACTCATTATGTTGTCTTCCTTGTCCAACTTCAACTAATTTGCTCAGGTTTGAAAATAATTAATGGGGCTCACAATCATAGAAGATGTCCAAGATAGTATATTTATATGTGAAACCTCCCTTCCTTCAATATTCTTTCTTGAATTGTTCAAGTGACCAATACAATGTTTGCTAACCTTCAATAAATTTACCACCTCTACTTCTTATGTGTGAAGGCATTAATCCCCATGGGAAAGTCATATGAAACATATATAATTTCAGATTTATGACATTCAAGTCATTCAACCATTTACTCATAGGATATAAGTGAAGCACACGAGTAAATGACAAACTACTCCAAAAAGATACAAGTGAAGATCAATGAGTAGTTAAATAATTATGTAGCTATGTGAAGACTCTCTAACATTTAAGACTTTCAGATCTTCGTATTTTATTCAAATAGCAAGCAGAGCTAAAGAAAATAAAATGACGCTCCAAGCAAAACACATATCATGTGGTGAATAAAAATATAGCTCCAAGTAAAGTTACCGACGGAAGTAGACGAAAGAGGGGATGCCTTCTGGAACATCCCCAAGCTTAGGCTCTTGGTTATCCTTGAATATTAACTTGGGGTGCCTTGGGCATCCCCAAGCTTAGGCTCTTTCCACTCCTTATTCCATAGTCCATCGAATCTTTACCCAAAACTTGAAAACTTCACAACACAAAACTTAACAGAAAACTCGTAGGCTCCGTTAGTGAAAGAAAACAAAACACCACTTCAAGGTACTGTAATGAACACATTATTTATTTATATTGGTGTTAAACCTACTGTATTCCAACTTCTCTATGGTTCATAAACTATTTTACTAGCCATAGATTCATCAAAATAATCAAACAACACATAGAAGAAAGAATCTGTCAAAAACAGAACAGTCTGTAGTAATCTGTATCAAACGTATTCTTATGGAACTCCAAAAATTCTAAAATAAATTGGTGGACCTGAGGAATTTGTCTAGAAATCATCTGCAGAAAGAATCAACTAAATATCACTCTCCAGTAAAAAGTTGAAGCAAATCTCGTGAGTGCTAAAGTTTCTGTTTTTTACAGCATGATCATAAAGACTTCACCAGAGTCTTCCCAAAGGTTCTACTTGGCACAAACACTAATTAAAACATAAAACCACATCTAAACAGAAGGTAGATGGATTATTTATTCCTAAACATAACCAAAAATCAATAAACTAAAATAAAATTGGGTTTCCTCCGAACAAGCGCTATCGTTTACCGCTCTAGCTAGGCATGATGATTTCAATGATGCTCGCATAAGAGATAAGAATTGAAACATAAAGAGAGCATCACGAAACACATGGCAAGCACATTTAAGTCTAACCCACTTCCTATGCATAGGGATTTTGTGAGCAAACAACTTATGGGAACAATAATCGACTAGCATAGGAAGGCAAAACAAGCATAACTTCAAAATTTTAAGCACATAGAGAGGAAACTTGATATTATTGCAATTCCTACAAGCATATGTTCCTCCCTCATAATAATTTTCAGTAGCATCATGAATGAATTCAACAATATAACCAGCAAATAAAGCATTCTTTTCATGATCTACAAGCATAGAAAATTTACTACTCTCCACACAAGCAAAATTATTCTCATTCAGAATAGTGGGAGTATCATAAGAGACTCGAATACTATAAATTGTTTCCACATTAAATGAGTAATGTTCAGAAAAAGGGTAATCATAATCATGACAAGTTTTATAAATATAATCATCATTACTTCTTATAGCATAAGTTTCCACTACTAGGAAAAGGCCTACTAGTGGCGCACCAGTTTTGCCTACTAATGGCGCACTACTGGTGCGCCACTAGTACCACGCCACTAGTATTAAATACTAATGGCGCACCACTAGTGCGCCATTAGTATCTGGTATACTAATGGCGCATCACACCGTGCGCCATTAGTATAGACCAATATGCGCCATTAGTGTGCCTCCCAGGGGGCGATATTTACACATGTGCTTTGCCATACTAATGGCGCACTGTGGGGTGGTGCGCCATTAGTATCCTTTGGCATACTAATGGCGCACGTTGGGGTGATGTGCCATTAGTATGAATATTAGGGATTTTTTTTCTTTTTTGATATTTGCACAGGTTACAAAATATATTATTGGATAGAATATAGACAACACCACACAGCAATAGCAGATTCATCGAATACAATAGAAGATTAGTCTCTGAATACAATTCATCATATTAGTCTCCGAATTCAAAAGACCGAACAAAGATAGAACATTACAAGTCTCGAGACCGCGAGTAGCGAGTTTGTCTTCACATTACAAGTCGATATCGATCATCTAAACTACCATCACATAGAAGAGAGCTGCGGTCATCAGATGAGCATCATCGCGATGAAACTGTTCTTCATCCGGTTCCTCCAACGCTCCCTCCTCTCTCCCGCTAGATAGCGCGCGTATCTAGATTCCGCCTCCGCCCTAGTGGTGTACCCTTTGTAACTGTTACCGCTGAAACGGTGAACCTGTCTCCGACACTCCTCCCAGTCGTCGTAGACTCCGGGAACCTTACCCTTGTACACGACATACGACGGCATCTCTATGCACTAGCCAAACAACAAACAATACATAAGCAATATATAAGTATGCAACAAAAGGATCGGAAGAGAAAAGCAAGACATTAATAGCACGATTCATGGTCCTACTAATAAATAGCATCGATTACATCTAAGTTGAACGACTGTCCAAACCAAAGAGACATACAAGTTCATTAAAGTTTAATTACAACATGAGCTAATCGATGTTTCAGAACTACACATAGCATCACTACTTTCGACTCGACTCATGGGACCGGAGCGTGGATGAAGCCGCCGTCTTTCGTGATGGTCATGAAGTCGCGGGCGTTGTCAGCCTGCATTTGTAGCGTTGTGTCTATCTCACTATTGGACGGTTGATATTTGAGGTAGAACTGCCCCGAGGTACGAAGGACATCTTGATGGATGATTTCTGCAAACTCCGACTGGATGCGAAAGAATTCTTGTCGGATGTCCGCGTCCTGGATTGCCGCCAAGCTTGCGGCCCAATCTTTGAGATTATTTGGTAGCAGAAGGTGATTATGGTCCCGTACAATCGCCCGCATGTGATGGAGGGCGTAGTAGGCATCCTTCTGACCGCCAGGCGGCTGCTTGACGCAGGGGAACGTCGTATTGTGGGTGAACACGTGCCTGCCGTACCTACGAGCTGGCCTCTTAAAGGTGCCTCCAGATGCGGCGTAGCCGGGGAGAGCATCATCAAGAACTTTCTTGATATTTGTGTAGTCTATCTTGGAGTCACGGTCCGGGTCGAAATACGTGGCCATGGAATATTTCGGGCTTAAGAGGATGAGTGTGCAATGTGTGTCACTACACAGAACACGGAATGTTAGAAAAAAAGAACGATCGGAATCTAAGAAATCATATGTTACGGGGCGGTTAGGGGATGATTTACTCGGGAAATAAGGCACGAGGAAGTTATCCTTATCTGGGTTTGCCAGAATGACGCCTTTGAGGTGTGAACTCGCGACTTGCCGGTCCCCAGCGCTGCCCAAGATCTTGGCACGCATGTAGAAGGGGTCGACTATCACAATGTCCGGGGTCTTGTCTCTAATGATCCGCATCTCCATACTCAGCGAAAACAGCCGAACGAAGGTGTAGTGCGGCGGATGAAGGTTAAACATAGCAAAGATGTCATCAAACCGCAGGACGATCGTACCCCCGACAGCGCTATCCGCAAAGCCCTTGCCCTCTGGCACCTTGGCCACGAAAACCGGGTATGCCACATCATTCTCTCTGAGACGCCGCTTCTCCAAAGAAAGAACACTGTCATGCAGACTCCGCATAGCACCGGTTGCAACATTGAGCATATTTGTCGGTAGCATCGCCCTACCCGCCACATGCACCCTCCTCGAGAGATCCTTAGGTGAAGGTGGCCCGTCCTGAGCACGGATTGTACTCGGTGCCGGCTGGCTTGCACCGGCGCCCTTGTTAGTCTTTCGTTTCTATCCCTTCTTCCTGATCTGCTGTAATGGGATTGAGTTATGCTCACAGACCTCCTTCTTGAGCGTGTTGGGGCTGATAATATTTCGTACCTCAGCTATCTGAAGCTCGGTGAAGGCGGCAGCTGGAGGCGTCTCCTGAGAACTGAACGCCAGACGACGCCTGTTGCAATTGGGTTTCTCCGTCGTACTAGCCAGATCGCGGTCGTCTTTTTCAGGGTTGGGTTCTTGAGAAGGAGGCCCGCAGAACTCGTCACCGTACCCATGTTCGGCAAAGTACTTATCGACGTTGGTAAATGTACCGTCGTCATTGTCGTCGTCGTCCGGATCCTGTGCCATATGCATGTTCGGATCCTGTGCCATAGGGATGTCCGGCATGTCCGGTAGCGTTGCGGCGTTCTTGCCATGGCTTGGCGCTGGCACGACTGGCGGTCTTGTCTGTGGGGTGGTGTCCCCCGCCCCCAAACGAATCTGGCTCTTCGGCCAAAGCAGGGGCCAGCTTACGCAGGCGCTGAGGGTCATCACATCATCTTCGTCAGCCCCAGCGGGTCGAATTGGAGGTAACAACTCGTCGCAGCCTGGCAGCACCCGAACCAGTTCAACCCTATACAAGGTGGGTGGCATCGGATTACCGTGGAACACGCGGTTGCCCGGTTGAACGATTCTGCCCTTGGCGACATCGACCAACTCGCCGCCCACGAAGTGCAGGAGAGTGCAAGGAACGTCGGCGGCGCCCTGCGAAAACATGTAGGGCGTCAGGGATGCCCAGTCAAAGGCAAGGAGATGAAGTCATCGGCCGAGAGGCTTAGTTACCGTGATGCCGTCGAGCTCGGCTAATGTCGAGGCACCGCCAACGGCGGGCGTGCAACTGACGGAGGGGCCGCTTGCTGGCGAGGTGCCGGCCGGCGTACACCCGGGTGCATTAAGCTCCAATGCCCGTGCCGGCGCCGGAGACACGAATACCGCCTCCGCCGGAGACACCAATGGCGCCGCCTGCGCGTTGTGCGAGTTGCTGGCCGTGAAGCTGGGAACCGGGGGAGGCCCCTGTTGGCCGCCCGCAATCCACGTCGTCAGCCCCTGAATCAAGGTAGGCACCATGGCGGTGAGCGTCGTTCCCAGTTGTTGTTGCACTTGCTCTTGGACAATCTCCGGAATCCGCGCCACTTGTGCCTTGAGTTCTTGAACCTCGCGCGACTGGCTTTCCGAGCTGGTCTTTTTCTCCTTTCGCCCACCAGCGGTATAGTATGACGACCATTTTGTGGACAAGCCTTTGCCGGCCACACGACCAGCTGACGACGGCTTACTGAGCTTATCCTTGTTTTTCATTACGTTCAACGCCCTATTTAAAGGGGTGTCGAAAGGGGAGCTCTGAGACGACCCCGCGCTACTGCTTTCAGCCTCCTGCGGAAGGAATGTGAACCATTTAGAAATTTGGCTTCATTAATTAGAATGCAACCATATGGAGCTAATTACGCGGGGGTGTATTCCTTACCAGAACAAGCTCAAGCGCCCTGGTCTTCGGATCCGTGGTAAGCTCCTTTGTTACCGGGTCCTCCTTGTACCGGGCCCTGACAAAGTTCCTGGTCTGCTTGTCACGGAATTTCTCGAAGCGGGGCGGTAGGCCTTGCTCGGCACGCTCCGCGTCCTCCTTGTCCCATATAGGCTCCGCCACTCTGTAACCGCCGGGACCGAGTTGGTGGACCCCTAAGTTCAACTGCCGCATTTCTTTCCCCCACTGACTTGATTCGGAGGTTGCGCTGCTCTCGCACTTGATCTTGAACTCCTTGTAGTCATCTTCGCTGATCAAAGGATATTTCGCCTTGATCTTCTCATAACTATCACCTTTTTCAATCATTGCCTTCACCGTGCTTCTCCAAGTAGACAGGGCCGTGCTCATCCTCGTGAGGGCGGCACTGTTCACTTTATTCCCTGAGAGGCGTGTGTTTGCAAAGTCAGCGGGGAACTTGTATCGTTCGTGCAGCTTCGTGAAGAGGAGGCTGCGCAAATTCCCTCGGTCCTTATGCCTTAGGTTCTCGGTGTTGATCGAGACGGTGCTCCAGAGAATGCACCCGGGCTGAACCGAGTACCCCTTGACTAATTCTTTGGGCGCCGTTGGATGCCCGTCGGAGTTCACTTCAGTAAATTCCTCCTTGACGGTGCCGAGAACGCTCGGGCGCCGGTCCTTCCGTTGCCTTTTCGGTTGGCTGCCATATGTGCGTGCGCCGCCTTCATCAGTGGTGGCATCCTCGGCGGCACCATCAGTGGTGTCATCCCCGACGCCACTAGGGGTTGTGTAGTCAGGATCGTGTCTTCCGCGGCGTCCTCATAGCGGTGAGGTTCTTCCTCCAACTCCTGGGACAGTTCCCAGAATTGCTTGCCGCCTGAACCGCCGGCCTCATCGTTGTGGGCCATGTTTCGCTCTAAATAGGAAAAATGTTTGGTCAAAAAGTTGGTTATTGTCAAGGAACAAGATCATGGTCTCATCATTTAGGGTTTGTCGACACTGAGGCATCCTAAAAGCTAAGCTTTTATCATTTAGGGTTTGTCTATGCCGAGGCACCCTAAAAGCCTAAGCTTTCATCATTTAGGTTCTTATCGACACCGAGGCACCCTAAAAGCCAAGGTTTTATAATTTAGGGTTTGTCGACGCCAAGGCACCCTAAAAGCTAAGCTGGGAAGGAGAATTCTAAGTTGGGCCTAATCACTTGGCTCTATTGCCACCTATGGTTTAATGCAGCAAGAATAAAGGGGCAGTTGATCCTACTTAATTAAGTACTAAGACCCCGGCCCTTGCATTAGTCACAAGTACCCCATATGTCCTATTTTTAGCAAAGTCATGCTAAAATTCACGGAAAATTTCAGCATGACCTTTGCTGAAAATAGAACATATGGAGTACTCGAATTTGCCGGAACGGAAGTTAATCGACATTCCAGCAAACTCAAGGGCCTCTCGGGGTACCTGCAAAATCATCACGACACGATGGTCGGAGACAAAACCCAGCAAACTAGCAAAGTTACTGACGTGTTTACAAAAATTGTTTTCTGTAAAAGATGATCATCATCTTTACAAGTCTTTCTCAATGTGATCACAAGTAATTCAGAGGCATCACAAGTAATTCAGAGCATCACAAGGCATTAGTAGTTCAGTACATGAACATGTTTTACAAAGCACATCAATATGTACTGTATTTCATTGTGGAGTGATATACAGTATGTTACAGCAAAGAAACAGCTTAATCCATGCCTGTTGATGCCCTGTTCTTGCTGAACTTTATGACAGTATATACAACAACTTATCCTAAATGTGGCTAGAACTGCAGATTTACAAATTAAAGGACACAAACTCAAGCAAGCTTTCTGAACAATACCCTGACAGAAAACATAGGACAAGCAATGAATTTCTATAACCAGTAAGAGCAAGGGGATGATTTTAGCAAGTTAAGTGCAGCTCTAGCACCCTGTGAACCAACATAGTGTGGGTCACCACAGATTTTAGTCAAAAACCTTCAGGACAGAGTGAAAATAGTTACAATATGCTTGCAAGTAATTTTTCTGTAACTAAGGCACAATATGCTTGCAAGTAAATCACAATATGCTTGCAAGTAATTTTTCTGTAACAGTCTTGCCCCTATTTGAAGGACAAGCAAATAGATACAATGGATAACTTTGGCACAATCCTAAGGCACAATCCTCTGACTAATTCATCACTGTAGGCCAGCATGAAACACACTCCTCCAAAAAAGCCTAAAATTCCACTATTATTGCCTGTAAAAAAGCCTAAAATCCACTAGTATTGCCTCTAAAAAGCCTTAAAAGTCCACTATTATTGACAATCAAAATATGATCTGACTTGTAAGGAGTTAACTGGAAAATCAGTGTTAACTGAAGTTTTCTAGTACAGATCATAACTGAAGTTATTCAGAGAATATTGTTTCTCTTGATCAGCATCCGAACCTTACTAATTGTATTCTACTTGTCAACTTTGTTGCCCAAATACTTAAATGTTAGCTTAAGTGATGGAACAACAAATTCTTGTTGCTGGTATGAACTCTGAACATGCAAATGCCGTCTATGATGATCTGATTCATGTGAATTTTCTAGTCCATAATGGTCACCAAATAGTAGCATCCAACTGCTTAGTTCTAGCTTGTCAATGACATTGTATTCTGTTTGTTTGTTATTAGCGTATCCTCCGTTGTCAACCAGCACCGACGGTTGAGTTGAAGACCACCTTCCAGTTCTAATGGGCCTTCAGACTGTTCAATCTTGACAAGAAACAGGAGCTGCTAATTCTTGAAGAAAAGGTGTAGCCTATGTACTGCAATTGAACATCTTGAATAAATGAGAAAAGTTCATCTAGGCTGTAGCTTATGTACTACAATTGATGTATTGATACAGACAGAAATGGAGTATGTTATGTGCTGCTTATAACTAAGTTATGTGCTATTATTGCCTCTGTACATGTGAGATTATGTGTTGTCATTGCCTCTGGACATGTGGGATCACGTATTGTTATTGCCTCTGGATATACTTAGCTGACAATTTCATGTATGAATTATGTGGGCATGCAGTAGCCCACATAATACCACTTATATTATGTGGGTCCCACTTAGTACCACTTAGTCCCACTTAGTCCCACTTAATTAGTGTGGGCTAACGCGGCAAGATGTGGGACGCCCGCAGGTCGTCCCACTTAACTGCATTTTGTCAAATATACAGTATGTCAAATGCAGTTATTTGTGTTCGGTTTTCAATTTTCTGGAGGCAGACAAAGTTGTAGAGAGGGGAAACTGACTTAACCTCGGGAGGGAGGAAGGAGGAAGGAGGAGAGGTACCTGGGCGGGCGCGGCCGGTCGCCGGAGGGGTCGGGGTCGGGGTCGGCGGCGGCGTCGAAGGGATGGCTCGAGGGCGTCCGAGCTCGTCCGGGTCCTCGTAGTCGAAGAGGAAGACGGCGGCGGTCCTCCTAGGCGCCTCGGTTGGTCGTGGGGAGGCCGGCGGCCACGTGCTTCGCGGGTCGACGCGGGGGCGGCGGCGCGGGGGAGCTGCAGTGGGGGGGGGCCCGGGGGCGGCGGGGTGGAGTCCGGCGGGGGTCGGGGCAGCGCGCGGTTGGATCTCGCGAGGGAGAGGGACGAAGGGGATCTGGCGAGGGAGAGGGAGGAATTAGCTAGGGGGAAGCTTACTAATGGCGCACCCCGTAGCGGTGCGCCATTAGTATGTTTTTTTATATAGCAATGGCGCACCCACGATCAGTGCGCCATTAGTAATTGTTTTATATAGCAATGGCGCACCAGCCAGAGGTGCGCCATTAGTAATCGTTTTTTATATAGCAATGGTGCACCAGCGAGAGGTGCGCCATAAGTAATTTTTATTATTATTAGTTTTTGTTGCATCTAATAATTCTTTAGAAAATGAATATGAATATGAAATAGTAATAATTTTTTTTAAAATATCATCAAATTTGTTATTTGAAAATATTTATGAATATGAAAAAATATCATCAAATTTATTGTTTGAAAATATCATCAAATTTGTTATTTGAAAATATAATCAAATTTGTTTTTTTGCAATTTTAGTTGCATTCATTTGTGACGGTGGAGCGGGCCGGGGAGGGTGCGGGGGAGGGTGCGGTGGGTCGTCGGCGGCGGTGGAGCGGGGGAGGGTGCGGTGGGTCGTCGGCGGCGGTGGAGCGGGGGAGGGTGCGGTGGGCGGCGGCGGCGGCCGGTGGAGCGGGCCGGGGAGGGTGTGGGGGAGGGCTGCGGTGGGTCGTCGGCTGCGGTGGAGCGGGGAGGGTGCGGTGTGTCATCGGCGGCGGTGGAGCGGGGGAGGGTTCGGGGGTCGGCGGCGGCGGCAGGTGGAGCGGGGGAGAGGGTGCGGGGGGTGCTAGGCGGCGAGGGGGACCGGATCTGGCGAGTTGGGATAGCGATCGAGATGGAGGGGGATCGAGATCGAGTGTCCATGAAATTTAAAAATATTCATGAGTTCAAAAAGTGCCCATGAATACAATCGAGAAATGAAGGCTACAATTTAAATACAATCGATCTTAGCTAGCTATCTGTTCACAATCTTCTTGCCATTTTTTTTCGTAAATGGAGTTCTTCTCTTGAACGGGCGTCCTTTAGGTAGGGTGGTCCTGCTTCTTCTTGTGGTGTATGCTGATACTTCATCGTCGTCATCATGTTCCATCTTCGGGTCGTCGTACTTGTCGAAGTCTTGCTCATTGGCGACTCCATCCATTCCGATGATCTTCCTTTTCCCTCTCCTCACGACAACACGACTGGGCTTTGACGGGTCGGTAATGAAGAAGCATTGGTCCACTTAGGAAGCCAGTACCCATGGCTCATTTTTCGCGGTCACGTTCGCGCCTGCGGTCTTGGATTTGGCTTCGGGTATAACCATGGTGGTGAAATACCGGTCTTCTTTTATGACGCTCTTGGCCCATCTGACACGGAACATCGGGACCTTCTCTCCAGCGTAGCTCAGCTCCCAGATCTCCTCGATCCTTCCGTAGTATCTGTCCTTGCCGTTACCGGTGTAGGATTCAATCGTTACCCCGGAGTTCTGATAACCATCGCTCTTCATGTCCTTGTCCTTGGTGTATAATGTGTAGCCGTTGATATCGTACGCCTCATACATCATCAGGTTGTGCTCGGCGCCCTGTGACAAGGCGAATATGAGTTGTTCTTCCGCGGAAGAATCCTCATGTAAAGGGTACGATAGAAGCTTCTGCTTGAACCAACGCGTGAAACATGGGTTGTGCTCTTTGATTATATCTCCGTCCGTCCTCTGTTGCCCTCGGTCATTGTACGTCTTCTCAATAAAGGTTTTGTGCTCTACCACCCAAGGATCGACCACGTCTATGTGTTGTAGCGCGACTAGGTTTGCTCTTTCAAAGTCGGCGAGTCGACCCTCGAAGTCGACATGCATTTCGCGGTGACCCTCACGGTGAGCCCATCCAGCAAGCCTGCCGAGGTGCCTGTTGACGGGCAGACCAACGGGGTTCTCGATGCCTAGATAATTCGTGCAGTAGGAGATACACTCTTCGGTCAGAAAGCCCCTGGCTATGCTTCCCTCTGGACGTGCCATGTTGCGAACGTATCCTTTGATGACACCATTCATCCTTTCGAACGGCATCATGCTGTGCAGGAACGTCGGCCCGAGTTGGATGATATCCTCCACGATATGGACCAGCAGATGCACCATAACATCGAAGAATGCGGGCGGGAAGTACATCTCAAGCTCGCATAGTATCACCACGATCTCTTCCTGTAGCCTTCTGAGTTGCCTCACGCCAAGCGACTTCCGAGAGATGACGTCGAAAAACTTGCATAGGCCAAATAGCGTTTCACGGACGTGCGCGTCCATGATCCCACGGATTACAATTGGAAGTATCTGCGTCATCAGCACGTGACAGTCGTGAGACGTCATCCCGCTGAACTTCTGCTTCGCTAGGTCTAGGTATCTGCTTATCTTCCCCGCGTAACCGTAAGGAAGTTTTACTCCTATGAGGCAGGTGAAAAACTGATCGATCTCCTCCTGACTTAGAGTGAAGCACGCGGGAGGGTAGTCATTTCCGGTCTTCTTGGACTTTTTGCCTTTGCAATGACTTTCCTTGTCCTGCTTCGCCTCATCATCATCATCATCATCATTAGCGTGCAGCTCCTCCCTGATGCCCATTGATTTCAAGTCTGCCCTTGCTTTCGGCCCATCTTTGGTCCTCTCTGGCATGTTCAGCAGGGTACCAAGCAGACTCTCACACACGTTCTTCATGATATGCATGACATCAAGGCTGTGAGGCACACGGTGGATCTTCCAGTACGGCAAGTCCCAGAAATCAGACCTCGTTTTCCATACCTTCAGCAGCGGCTTTGGCGCCTTTCGCTTCTTTCCCGGCTCTGGCGCCTTTTGCTTCTTTCCCGGCAGTGGGCAATCTTTCAATTTTTTTAACAGCTCGTCTATTTCCTCGCCGCTCCTCGTATGCGGGCGTCTTCGGGGTTCGGTTTCACCATCGAATAGATCCTTGCGTTTCCTCCACGGGTCATCATCACGAAGCCACCTTCGATGTCCCATGAAAACGGTTTTCGAAGACTCAGGATCTCTATCTAGCTGGCGATACGTTGTGTCATCCATGCACCTGACGCACCACCTGCCCCGCGAGATATCCGTAACCGAGATAGTCGTGCACCGTCGTGAGCAGTGCGGCTCTCATAGGGAAATATTATTTCTCTGCGGCATCCCACGTATTGGCTGGCATTTTCCACAGCGTGTCTAGCTCCTCTTTCAGCAGCCCCAGATACAGATTGATGTCGTTCCCTGGTTGGTTCGGCCCTTCAATTAGCATACTCATGTGAATGTACTTCCTCTTCATGCACAACCAGGGGGAAAGGTTGTACATCCACACAAACACAGGCCAGGTGCTGTGTGTGCTTCTCTGGCTGCCAAACGGATTGACTCCATCGATGCTCGCGCCCAGCACGATGTTCCTTGGATCCTTCCCAAATTATGGGTGTTCGAAGTTCAACGCTTGCCACTGGCTCCCATCCTTAGGGTGACTCAGCATCTTGTCTTTTTTATTTATCTCCGGATCATTTGGGTCATCTTTTCGCTTCTTCTCCTCCCTATCCGCGTGCCAACGCAGGAGCTTTGCTACCTTAGGGTCCAGGAAATACCGCTGTAGACGAGGAGTGATCGGAAAGTACCACACCACTTTTCGAGGAGCTTTCTTCCTCTTCTTGTATCGAGTGACGCCGCACACCGGACATATGGTAGACTCCGCGTGCTCGTCCCGATAAATGATGCAATTGTTCATGCACACATGGTATTTCACGCGTGGTAAATCCAGAGGACACATGATTTTCTTCGCCTCCTCGAAACTGGTCGGGCACTTGTTCCCCTTGGGAAGACGTTCGTGCCAAAATGACATGTTCTCGTCGAAGCATGCGTCGGTCATTTTGTGTTTTACCTTCATCTCCAGAGCCATGAGCGTTACTTTCAGGCGGGTATCCTCGGGCCTGCATCCTTCATACAATGGAGTAACCGCGTCTATCTCCAGTTGATCCAGCTTGGCTTTCTCTCGGGCGGTAGCTCTTGCGTTATCCGTCTGCTTGAGAAGCAGCTCTTGAATATGAGGGTCCTGCACCCAGCCCATCGATGGTCCATCGTCGTCTGCTCCGCCGGCATCTTCATCTTCATGATCATGCCCTTCGTCTGCTCCGGCATCTTCCTCGTCATCATGTCCGGCATCTTCTACATGATGACTGTGTACAGCATCACCGTTGTGATCATCTCCTGGAGATTCTTCGTCTTCTCGCCCGCCCGAGCCGCGGTGGTTGTCTTGCTGCCCTTCCTCATTTCTTGCCCGGCCCCCATGGACGACTTCATAGTCATCTTCATCACCTTGCCACTGATAGCCATCCATGAAACCACGCAAGAGCAGGTGGTCCCGCACCTGCCCGGAATCCGGGTCCGCAATAAGGCTCTTCAGCTTGCATCTTCGACACGGACATCTTATCTCCGTCTCGTTCTTTTGAAGCATCTCGGCCTTCGCGGAGCTCAAAAACCTATTCACGATGCCTTCGGTCATCGTGTGGACCATGGTCGCCTGCGGGGTAGAGCAAAACGATATTTTAGAACCAAGAAAATTTTTGGCATGACTTTCCCTAAAAATAGGACCAAAAAGAATGCATAGTGCCAAAATTCTCGCCGAAACAGAAATGAATCAACATTCTGGCAAAATATTGGCAACTATCGTATTTCAAATACCGGTACCTGCAAACACAAACATATATGCAACACCACAAACATATGCAACACCACAAACATACATAGATCTAGCTAGGCCATAAAAAGTGCATGGGCACATTGTTGGAGGGAGAACAACATAAAGATAGCTTCCCCCTTACTTACCTATCAAAAAAAGGTAATTTAACCACTTAATTTGGATGAATTTATGGTGCAACTGAGGTGAGGAGGAGGAGGCAGCCGAGACAAGCTTGGAGGAGGAGGTGGAGAGAATGAAGTGGGGAAAGTGAGTGGGTAGGTGTGGCTGTCCAAAATATCTAGCTGGTCCCAGGTTACTAATGGCATACCACCTACAAATGCGCCATGAGTAACCCTGGTTACTAATGGCGCACCTGCTGGTGGTGCGCCATTAGTAGTTTTGCAAAAAAATAATAAAAAAATACACTAATGGCGCACCAGGGCACAGTGCGCCATTAGTAGTTTAAACTAGTAATGGCGCACTATACCCTGGTGCTCCATTAGTAGTTTTGCAAAAAAAATAGTAGTGACGCACTATGTGGCTAGTGCGCCATTAGTATGTTTGAAAAAAAAATTGTTACTAGTGGCGCACCGTGTGTCTGGTGCGCCATTAGTGTCTTTCACACTAATGGCGCACCAGCATATGGTGCGCCACTGCTATATAGTAGTGGCGCACCACATGTCTGGTGCGCCATTAGTGGCCATTTCATCTATAGCCCTTTTCCTAGTAGTGTTCATCACAATAATCATCATAAGTAGCAACTTTGTTCTCATCATAATCGATTGAAACCTCTTCCGAGATAGTGGATACATCACTAAATAAAGTCATGACCTCTCCAAATCCACTTTCATAATCATTATAAGATTCAACATCCTCCAAAATAGTGGGATCATTACTTCCTAAAGTTGACACTCTTCCAAACCCACTTTCATCAATATAATCATCATAAATAGGAGGCATGCTATCATCATAATAATTTGCTCATCAAAACTTGGTGGCAAAACATATCATCCTCATCAAACATAGCATCCCCAAGCTCGTGGCTTTGCATATCATTAGCATCATGGATATTCATAGAATTCATACTAAAAACATTGCAATCATGCCCATCATTCACATATTTTATGCCAAGCATTCTATGTAATTCTTCTTCTAGCACTTGAGCACAATTTTCCTTTCCATCATACTCACGAAAGATATTAAAAAGATGAAGCGTGTGAGGCAAACTCAATTCCATTTTTTTGTAGTTTTCTGTTATAGACTAAACTAGTGATAAAACAAGAAACAAAAAGATTCGATTGCAAGACCTAAAGATATACCATCAAGCACTCACCTCCCCGGCAACGGCGCCAGAAACTGCTTGATGTCTACTACACAACCTTCTTCTTATAGACGTTATTGGGCCTCCAAATGCAGAGGTTTGTAGGATAGTAGCAAATTTCCCTCAAGTGGATGACCTAAGGTTTATCAATCTGTAGGAGGCGTAGGATGAAGATGGTCTCTCTGAAGCAACCCGGCAACCAAATAACAAAGAGTCTCTTGTGTCCCCAACACACCCAATACAATGGTAAATTGTATAGGTGCACTAGTTCGGCGAAGAGATGGTGATACAAGTGCAATATGGATGATAGATATAGGTATTTGTAATCTGAAATTATAAAAACAGCAAGGTAACTAATGATAAAAGTGAGTGTAAACGGTATTGCAATGCTAGGAAACAAGGCCTAGGGTTCATACTTTCACTAGTGCAAGTTCTCTCAACAATAATAACATAGTTGGATCATATAACTATCCCTCAACATGCAACGAAGAGTCACTCCAAAGTCACTAATAGCAGAGAACAAACGAAGAGATTATGGTAGGGTACGAAACAACCTTAAAGTTATTCTTTCCAATCAATCCGTTGGGCTATTCCTATAAGTGTCACAAACAGCCCTAGAGTTCATACTAGAATAACACCTTCAGACACAAATCAACCAAAACCCTAATGTCACCTAGATACTCCAATGTCACCGCAAGTATCCGTGGGTATGATTATACGATATGCATCACACAATCTCAGATTCATCTATTCAACCAACACATAGAACCTCAAAGAGTGCCCCAAAGTTTCTACCGGAGAATCAAGACGAAAACGTGTGCCAACCCCTATGCATAGGTTCATGGGCGGAACCCGCAAGTTGATCACCAAAACATACATCAAGTGAATCACGTGATATCCCATTGTCACCATAGATACGCACGGCAAGGCATACATCAAGTGTTCTCAGATCATTAAAGAATCAATCCGATAAGATTACTTCAAAGGGAAAACTCAATCCATTACAAGAGAGTAGAGGGGGAGAAGCAACATAAGATCCAACTATAATAGCAAAGCTCGCGATACGTCACGATCGTGCCAAATCAAGAACACGAGAGAGAGAGGTCAAAGACATAGCTACTGGTACATACCCTCAGCCCTGAGGGTGAACTACTACCTCCTCGTCATGGAGAGCGCCGGGATGATGAACATGGCCACCGGTGAGGGTTCCCCCCTGCGGCAGGGTGCCGGAACAGGGTCCCGAGAGGTTTTTGGTGGCTACAGAGGCTTGCGGCGGCGGAACTCCAGATCTATTCTGTTCCCCGATCGTTTTAGGGTATATGGATATATATAGGCGGAAGAAATACGTCAGGGGAGCCACGAGAGGCCCACGAGGGTGGAGGGCGCGCCCAAGGGCGGTGGGCACCCCCCTACCTCGTGGCTCCCTCGTTTCTTTTCTGACGTTCACTCCAAGTCTATCAGGTTGCTTTCCTTCCAAAAATAACTTCTCCAGAAGGTTTCATTCCGTTTCGACTCCGTTTGATATTTCTTTTCTTCGAAACACTAAAACAAGGGAAAAAGCAGGAACTGGCACTGGGCTCTGGGTCAATAGGTTAGTCCCAAAAATAATATAAAAGTGCATAGTGAAGCCCATAAAACATCCAAGATGGATAATATAATAGCATGAAAACTTCATAAATTATAGATACGTTGGAGACGTATTAGTATCCTCCTTTGAATGATTCAAGTGACTTGACTTGGCACATGTTCACACATGTAGTTGAAACAAAATCAACATAGCCTTCACGATATTTATGTTCATGGTGGATTATATCCTACTCATGCTTGCACTCAATGTTTATTAATTTTAATGCATGTTCATGACTGTTGTCGCTCTCTAGTTGGTCGCTCCCCAGTCTTTTGCTAGCCTTGACTTGTACTAAGCGGGAATACTGCTTGTGCATCCAATTCCTTAAACCCCAAAGTTATTCCATATGAGTCCACCATACCTTCCTATGTGCGTTATCTACCTGCCGTTCCAAGTAAATTTGTATGTGCCAAACTCCAAACCTTCAAATCAAATTTTGTTTTGTATGCTCGAATAGCTCATGTATGAACTAGGGTTGTCCGTATCTTCCATGTTAGGCGGGTTATTCTCAAGAGGAGTGGACTCCGCTCCTCACTCACGAGAAAATGGCTGGTCACCGGGATGCCCTGTCCCATGCTTTATGCAAATCAAATCAAAATAATTGCAAACAAAACTCCCCCGGGACTGTTGTTAGTTGGAGGCACTCGTTGTTTCGAGCAAGCCATGGATTGATGCTTGTTGGTGGAGGGGGAGTATAAACTTTACCATTCTTTTTGGGAACTGCCTATAATGTGTGTAGCATAGAAGATATCACCATCTCTTGGTTGTTATGTTGACAATGAAAGTATGCCGCTCAAAATATTATTTATCTGTGCTTTAAAAATCGAGCTCTCGCACCTCTACAAATCCTTGCTTCCCTCTGCGAAGGGCCTATCAAAAGCACCAGCTGGAGAGCACCGCTGTCGTTTGCATCCATTACTATTAGTTTATATTGGGTATGACAATGACTGGATCTCTTTTACCATGAATTACAATGTCTAGTCAGTCCTTGATCTTTAAAGGTGCTCTGCATTTATGTTTTGCGGTTTCAGAAAGGGCTAGCGAGATACCATCTTGTTATATCATATCATGATTGTTTTGAGAAAGTGTTGTCATCCGAGATTTATTATTATTGCTCGCTAGTTGATTATGCCATTGATATGAGTAAACATGAGACCTAAGATTTATTGTGAATATGGTTAGTCATAATCTTTGCTGAAAATTTGAATGTTGTCTTTACATATTTACAACAACAAGAGCAAACAAAGTTTGTAGAAGTTTTTCTTTTATCACTTTCAGTTTGTCAAGTGAATTGCTTGAGGACAAGCAAAGGAAGCTTGGGGGAGTTGATACGTCTCCATCATATCTACCTTTCCAAACAATTTTGTCCTTGTTTTGGACTCTAACTTGCATGATTTGAATGGAACTAACCCGGACTGACGTTGTTTTCAGCAGAATTACCATGGTGTTATTTATGTGCAGAAACAAAAGTTCTCGGAATGACCTGAAACTCCACGGAGCTTAGTTTTGGAAAATATTAAAAATATTGGCGAAAGAATCAAGGCCAGGGGCCCACCACCTGTCCACGAGGGTGGGGGCGCGCCCCCTGCCTCGTGGACCCCCTGGAGCTCCACCGACCTCAACTCCAACTCCATATATTCGTGTTCGGGGAGAAAAAAAATCAGGGAGAAAGATTCATCGCATTTTATGATACGGAGCTGCCGCCAAGCCCTAAACTCTCTCGGGAGGTCTGATCTGGAGTCCGTTCGGGGCTCCGGAGAGGGAATCCGTCGCCATCGTCATCATCAACCATCCTCCATCACCAATTTCATGATGCGCACCGCCGTGCGTGAGTAATTCTATCGTAGGCTTGCTGGACGGTGATGGGTTGGATGATATTTATCATGTAATCGTGTTAGATTTGTTAGGGTTTGATCCCTAGTATCCACTATGTTCTGAGATTAATGTTGCTATGACTTTGCTATGCTTAATGCTTGTCACTAGGGCCCGAGTGCCATGATTTCAGATCTGAACCTATTATGTTTTCATGAATATATGTGAGTTCTTGATCCTATCTTGCAAGTCTATAGTCACCTACTATGTGTTATGATCCGGCAACCCCGAAGTGACAATAATCGGGACCACTCCCGGTGAGGACCGTAGTTTGAGGAGTTCATGTATTCACTATGTGTTAATGCTTTGGTCCGGTACTCTATGAAAAGGAGGCCTTAATATCCCTTAGTTTCCATTAGGACCCCGCTGCCATGGGAGGGTAGGACAAAAGATGTCATGCAAGTTCTTTTCCATAAGCACGTATGACTATATTCAGAATACATGCCTACATTACATTGATGAATTGGAGCTAGTACTGTGTCACCCTATGTTATGTTTGTTACATGATGAACCGCATCCGGCATAATTCTCCATCACCGATCCAATGCCTACGAGATTTTCACATATTGTTCTTCGCTTATTTACTTTTCCGTTGCTACTGTTACAATCACTACAAAACCCAAAAATATTACTTTTGCTACCATTACTGTTACTCCCATATTACTTTGCTACTACATACTTTGCTGCAGATACTAAGTTATCCAGGTGTGGTTGAATTGACAACTCAACTGCTAATACTTGAGAATATTCTTTGGCTCCCCTTGTGTCGAATCAATAAATTTGGGTTGAATACTCTACCCTCGAAAACTATTGCGATCCCCTATACTTGTGGGTTATCACCCCCCAAAAAAACCTGGGTGTTCTTCTTCCTCCTCAGTCCCATCCGCCTCACGTCAGCTCGCTCCACTCGTACCCCCAAATTCCTCACCTCACTCCTACAGAAAACCCCAGCTCCCCTTCTACCTCACTACTGCAGAAAAACCCCAGCTCCCCTTCTTCTTCACTCGCACTACAACTAGGCTCGTCATTCGTTCCTATGTTCAAATCCGTGAGTGCGCCGCGACGCCCTCGAGGAAAATGGAGTCGGCTGACCCCAGCTCCAAGAAGATGAGGCTCCTGCCAGCGGCAACGCTGTTGTAGATCCCGCACCCGGCAGCGCGGGGAGAAGCGGCGACCCCGCCCCCACCGGATCCCAGGAACCCGTAGAATCTTGGGTGGACCACATCAGCGATCTCCCGGACGCCGTCCTTGGGGAGATCATCTCGCTTCTCCCCACCAAGGATTGCTGCCGCACCCAAGTGCTCTCAATTTGGTGGCACCCTCTATGGCGCGCTGTGCCCTTAATCTCAACTGTCGTCAGCTATCTCTCTTCAATGATTTTGAAATCCCCAGAGCCATCATCTCCTCCCACCAGGCCTCCATTCAAAGCCTCTGCATCCCGTCATGCTACCTGAGCAAGCATACCATGCCTTGCATGGTGGACGCCTGGCTGAAATCCCATGAATTCTTCGAACTACAGCTTCTTGAGTTCTACTATTCCCCTGGAAATCACCTACCATATACCAAACGCCATCTACCTGTGCCCTCAGCACTGATGTCCATCTCGCGGTTTTCCTCCTCTCTCCACACCGCCACCTTTGCGCTGTGCGACCTACCAGACAATCTGGTACTAAACCTTCGACTCCCATTTCTCAAGACACTTTCACTTGTCGGGTTCGTATATTAGAGGCCTCATTGCACAACATCATCCACTCCAGTTGCCTTGCCCTGGAGTGCTTGGTGCTTGTTTTCACAGTTAGAATCGGTTGTCTCCAAATAAAGTCGCCTAACCTTGTAAGAATTGGAATTTGTTTTGACGGAAGGCAGCTCATCATCCAAGATGCCCCTTCACTTCAAAGGTTGATCCTTGATTCTAGTTATTCACAGTTGCAAATAACCGTCCTCTCTGCGCCTAAACTGGAGACCTTGGGTGTAATACATGATCTCTATGCTTATTTCAATATGGTGTTTGGCTCCACAGTTCTTCAAGTACTTTACATTATCATCTACACTTGTAACCATAAGCTGCATTTTAAATTTCTGCGCGTAAGTTATATGTCATCTTGGAGTACACATTTTGTACTAATATTATGTTCTATGCTCAATGAAGAGTTTCTCCATGGATGGCCTATCAATGGTGCTGGATCCTGTCAAGATCTTATATATCCAAATGAATAGTTTTGATCTGAACAAGATTATTGGCTTGCTGCAATGCTTTCCATGTCTGGAGAAGTTGTATATAAAGGTGATAAATTTCACGCACATTGGAAGCCCGCATATAGTGTACTAGAATTAACCGTTCAGCTGTTGCTCTTTCGACACTCTTTTTTTAGACTTTAACTGTTTTAATTCTTTGTGTCTATTTAGCCAACAGGACGGGGTAAGAAAGTTATAACCAATCGGTGGAATCGTAAGCATCGAGATTTTCTCACTTCTCATGAGATTCGATTGAAGACAATAACGCTAGAACGATATGTCACCAACCGTGCAAACACTAGATTTGTCACATTGTTCCTGCTGAATGCGAGGATACTATTGTCCGTCAGGCTTAAGTTTATCAGCAGCATGGTTTTGACGGATGGGTATGTGGAAGAGCAAATAAAGGAGTTTCAGGTGGGCACAAGAGCCTCTGAACGTGCCGGGCTTCTATTTACAACATATTGTGGTCATAATCTAGTAAATTTTACGACCCAGGATGTTCATTCTATGGACCTGACCGATCCATTTGACTGTGACTGCCAAAAACAGTGCTGGAGTTAGATCTTGTTGCCCTTTTCAACCTGGTTTTTTTTTGTAAACCTGATGAACAATTAGCCCTCGTGCTTTTGTACAGTTTGTAAGTTGGAGTTAGATGTTCTTGCCCTTTCCAACTCGGCTGTGACTGTCATATTTTCTTTGAAGCAAGGCAAATGGCTTGCCAGTTGTTTAATTCAGAGTGAAATATTGTAACAACTAACAAATCCCAATCAAGGGAAATAACATCACTCTCGCTGGCTGCTTGAGCTCACTGTGCATTACAGAAGCCAAGTGATTAGCCCCCACCAGCACCCACAAACTTTCATAGGAAAGGCTGCATGACCATGACAGATTTGGATTCTGACATTTGGGACCCGCGAGGAAATAGCCTATCCAAGGTGGTGTCGACTTACTAGCTAGTCAACAAATGATTCTGCCTACCAGCCGTTGAATTGACATCCAACATCTGTCGTGTATCTTCTATCTCTTGTCTTCTTCTTCCTCCAGCCACCCAAACCAAACCACCCCGTCGGCTCCGCCTGCTCCCGCCTCCCATGGCTGGCTGCGCCTCCGCCGCCCTACCGTACGTACCCTCCAACGTTGGTCAGTCCCTCCCTCTCTTCCCCCACACGTCCTGTTATTCTCCGATGATGTCAGCCCCAACACGCACCCGCACTCGAACCAGTCAACCCTCGTACTCCCCTCCGCCTGCGACTGGACCGGCGCATCTTCCATGGCTCCTTTTTGTTCCGTCCGAGGCCTCACTGTCATCCTCCGCCTTGCGGCCTTGGTTCGCTCGCCGTGCGCGGTGCGCCGCCCTCTTGCGTTGTCAACGTCGTCAACAACCGAGAGGAACAAGGAGATAACTGTACATGGAGAGGATGACAGTAGGAACCCACCAGCGTCATTGCAGTACGCAAGCAAGTGCCTCTATATTACAAGCCCAAAATAATGGTTCATCCTAATGGTTGGACATCTGGGGCTCACGCCATTGTCAACGTAGTCAATAAATGAGAGAATTACACTACGAGCGGCTGACACCAGGGACCCAGCAGGTCGCGCGGTTTATTTTTTTGAGGAACAAGAAGTTTTTATTTATACTAGCTTTAGCGACGGATAAGGGTAACAACGGGGCTGTGCGGGGGCTGTGGCCCATATAGACAGGGTTTTATTTATGTTTGCCACATCATGAGCCCAGTTGTGTTTTTTTCTTGCTGAAAATGGCTAGCCCAGTTCTATTTTTTAAGAAATACCCAAGCGAGGCCTACTTGCTTTATCAGCCCTGCTGGGCTGCAAATCTTTCAAGACGAGGAGAGTTTCATTCGGTTTGCCCAGAAATGGGCTGTACATTTTTAAAACACATCAAACCGGGAATTAGTTTCGAATTTTTTTTCATTACAAGATTTTAAATTCCATTGATTTTTATGCGTGGACAATTATTTGGATTTTATATTTATATAAATTATTTTTCAAAATAGTTTGAATGTGAATCGATATTTCAGGATTAAAAACAGTTGACCGCACCGAAATATGCAAAAATTCGTATACTTTTTAACCATGGCCACAATATGGGGTGTAATGCTAACAAAAAGAAGATGGGCTCCAAAAAATTCTTAAGAATTAGCAAATGGGTTGTACATTATTAGAAATAATGCACACGAGAGCAGTGACTGTAGGATGTCCATCCAACGACTGTCGTGCTTCTTCAATCTCTGCTTTTCCTGCTACAGCCGCTCAAACAAGCGCCGGCGGGACTTCCTGCTCCCTCCTCTCGCGGCCGGTTATGCTGCCGTGCAGCCCTCACTGCCCCACCATACTCCCATCGCTGGCCTAGCTATCCCTCTACTCACCCACACCTGTTTTTATTCTCCGGGGACGACAGGCAAATCAGTAAACCCTCGTACTCCTCCGCGTGGGAAACAACTGCCGAGTCTTCCCTAGCTCTGTGTCGTTCCCTTCCTAGGCCTCGCCGTCGTCCACCGCCCTGGTGCTCTCGGCGCGGCCTGGTCAACGTGGTCAATGAACGACATCCATCGGAAGTGGACTGTATGTGCAGAGGCTGACAGCTGGGTCCACGGCCGCATGCAAGGAAATGCCACCTTATTACGCGCAATATAATGATTCCTCGACCTGACAGCTAGGACCCATGGGAAGGGCTTCTGTATTTCGTGAAAAAAACGTCCCCCCCCCGCTGATAGGTCGGACCCACTAGCTATATCTTCGCACGCAACGAAGTTCGTCCTTATGACGCACAAAAAATGAATACCCACCTGCTAGCTGGGACCCACCATAGTGGGTGGCTGACTTGTGGGCCTACTAAGTTGACGGCGACAAAGGGCTTTGTCAACTTAGTCAATATGAACGATTCTAGCTCTAGTTACCGTGCGATGTCCATCCAACGGCCATAGTGCTTCTTCAATCTTTCGTCTTCTTGCTCCAGCCGCCCAAACCAGCGCCGGTCGTGTCGTCTGCTCCTGCCTCCCGTGGCCGGCTGTGCTGCCGCGGAGGCCTCACCGTCCCCATACTACTCCCACCGCTGGCCAGGCCATCCCTCCACTCACCCACACCCCCTGTTATTCTGCGGCGACGGCAGCCTCACACCGCAGCCAAACCAGTGAACCCTCGTACTCCTCTACGCGTGGGCATCCACTGCCATGTCTTCCCTGACTCCGCGTCGTCCCCTTCCTAGGCCTCACCGTCGTCCACCGCCTTGGTGCTCTCGGCGCGGCGTGGTAAATGTGGTCAACGACCGACTTCCATCGGAAGAGTACTATACGCAGAGAGGCTGACAGCTGGGTCCACCGCAGCCGCAAGGAAGTACCTCCTTATTACGCGCAAAATAATTATTCCTGCACCTGACAGCGGGCACCAGATGGAGGAAACGGACTTGTGTTGGAGCGCTACGGTCGAAACGGGGGTCCTGTTCATCGGGAGGGGTGTGGCGTACCGCAAAACGGGACTCCACGGGATACTGCTCATCTCCACCGTCGACCCCCTCCAGCCTCCACGGGCTACTGTTCATCCACCGTCGACCTCCTCCAGCCTCCACCTGCGTCTGTTCATCCACGGGCTCCTGTTCATCCAGCCTCCACCGCGCGCTACTCCACCGGCTACTGTTCAACCAGCCCTCTCCACAGGCTACTATTCAACCACCCCTCCACGGGGTACTGTTCATCCAACCCTCCACCGTCTGCTATTCATCCAGCCCTCCACGGTGTTGTCCTGTTCATCCAGCCCTCCACGGGGTCCTGTTCATCTAGCCCCAACCGGCTCGATCGATCAGGGTCCTTTTCATCCAGAGGCAACACCACGGGGTCCTGTTCATCCACCCCCACCGGGAACTGTTCTTCCAAACCCCCCAGCAACGCTCACTGTTCATCCAGAGGCAACACCACGGGGTCCTGTCCATCCACCCCCACCGGGAACTGTTCATCCAAACCCCCAGCAACGCTCACTGTTCATCCAGAGGCAGCATCGATCGGCTTCAGTTAGCAGCAGTAGGGAAGGAATCGCTCGATCAGGTTCAGTTAACAGCCATCGATCGATCGCTCGGGTTCAGTAACGTGTAGCCTGCAGTGCAATCGCTCGGGTTCAGTTAGAGCCCAACGCCTCGCTCGGGTTCAGTTAGAGCCCAACGCCTTGCACCCACGCGCGTGCGCGTACGAGAGAAACGCGCATCGCTCGGCCCCGACCACCCATCGTAACCGGGAATACCCCGATATTTTCCTCGCCCTCGCTTCTACCACGGTTTTTTCCATCATGGACGGCCCAAAGAATTTCATGCAGCTACGTCTCTAGCCTGCCCAGGACGAAAATCCCATTTTCTGTCATGATTTTTTGTCGTAGAAGTAGGACCCCACCACATCTATGTTGATACCGTGTTTTGTCACAATTATTATCATAGAAGTGTCATAAGTATGACAGAAAAAATTCGTTCGGCCCAAAATGTCACAGATGTGTCTTTTTTTTGTAGTGAAGGGTTGTACAGAGTCGGTTTACAAAGAAAGGAATCTTCATATCCAAACGCCAAGCTTGCCTTCCATGCCAAGGAGAGTCCCATCCGGACACGGGGGAAAGCCGTCCATCTTGTATCTTCACGACCCATCAATTTGGCCCACGTCACATAGCTGGGACGCCCATGGACCCCCCTATCCAGGACTCCCTCAGTAGCCCCTGAACCAGGCTTCAATGATGATGTGTCCAGTGCGCATATTGTCTTCGGCATTGCAAGGCGGGTTCTTCCTCCGAACACTTCAAAGTAGTTGATCAAACGAACTATATCCGGCTCTGTATAATAGTTACAACCCTAAACCACAAGGGCATAATACTTAAGAAAAAGATAAGTTATGTCTTCTGACAGCTTTTCCGGTGAGGCGTTGTGTTCCGGCTTTATTATTATTTCGAACCATTTTTCAGCCTCCCGCTTCATTGACACGTCTTGTCAAAGCAGAGATCGTGCCCCCTTATTACGGGATTCTCATCAATATGGGTTTGGATAATCCAACCGTGCCGTTTGCACGACCCCTTGGGAATAGGCGAGTTTTAAGGCTCGTGGGAGGACGCTCGATAAGGATCCATCTTTTTACCCCACGCCTTCTTCCTACTCAGCCCATTTGCCCTCGAGCTCCAGCGCCTAAGTTTCAAACTTTCCCCTCACCACCAACTACTCCAGCCATGTCCGGATCCGGTTCGCATGGCAAGTGGATGGCCTCCTCCGTTACCGAGAAAGACATCAAGGAGCTTCGGCAAACGAGGTATTTGACAGCGGAAATCATACATAGACTCCCTACTGAAGAGCAAGTTATCCCCCCTCCAGAACCCGGTGAGAGGGTGGTATTCCTCCCTCACTTTCTCCGCGGACTAGGGTTTCCCCTACACCCCTTTGTCCGAGGTCTCGTGTTCTACTACGGGCTGGATTTGCATGATCTGGCCCCGAATTACTTCCTCCACATCTCGGCGTTTATCGTCATGTGTGAGGCATTCCTCCACATCCCTCCTCACTTCGGCATGTGGCTCAACATTTTCAATGTGAAGCCGAAGGTGGTCGACGAGAAACACGTGGATTGTGGCCGCGCCATGATAAGCAAGCTTCCCAAAGTTATCTGGCCCAAAGGGGCCTTTGTTGATACCGTCAAGGTATGGCAGCAGGAGTGGTTTTACGTCACTGAACCCTATGACACCAAGTGGGCGGTTGCCCCTGCATTTAGATCCGGACCCCCGCTGCGGCTTGCGTCCTGGACCAATAAGGGTCTGGATTGGGGATCATCCGACAAGGTGCTGATGCTAAAGAAGCACATCAAAAATATCATAGAGAAGAACACCGGCCTCATCCGCTGGTCCCTTGCCTGCCAACGCCGGCCTCTGCGCATGTGGGAGTTCAATCCGGAAGGGCCACAGATCCTGACGTGATTGTTCGGCATGACACATAAAGCGATCTGGAGCTACTTTTCAAGTCTCAAAAGTCATGGCCAGAGACGTCCGAAGACATCGGCCTTGACTGCCATCATCCAGCCTCCCTAGTAAGTACTACTTTTTCAAACATAACATAGTTCAGTAACCGAAAGGAGGGGGTTTTGTCATGGCAGATGTCCTAGAGAAAGGACCTAGTCGTGGAGCCATCGCGACAAGTTAGCTTAAAGGGGTTAAAGCGGACAAAGGACGTAGAGAGTTTATACTGGTTCAGCCCCTTGCGGTGAAGGTAAAGGCCTAATCCAGTTGTTGTGGAGTTGCTAGGGTTTCAATGACCAGGGAGCGAATTCGCTATGCCTGGCTCTCGAGTTGTTGTTTGTTGTCCCTAAACTGCCGCCGGTTCGTCCCCTTATATACATGGGTTGACGCCCACCGGTTTACAGGATCCCGAGGACGGCTCATAAAAGTGTCCGGCCCGGTCTCTACTCTTTCTACCTTACAACACAAGTTTATATATCAATGTCGGTTTATGTTTACAGGCCATAATCCGCCTTTGGGCCCTAGGCCTTCATAAAGCGCCTCCATCTTCGTCTTCATGGGCTTCAAGTATAATAACTTATCTTGGGGATAACCCGGCCTCTCCTGGCCGGTTTACACCTAGTAATAATATCCCCAACATTAGGCCCCAGATTGATTTGAACTGGTTCATGTCAATTTTCAACACTTCATCGTCTTCACAGAAATCTTGTCAACCGACATGATGTCATCTTCCAAAATCGTGATATACCGCCATGACATCACCTGCTATTTAAAATTGCATATAGCTCACCTTCATTAATGAGCCTCCGACAATCGAGGCGACAGCTTCGCCACATATCCAATTTTTAGGCCCCTAGATTTTCGCGCCTGTCACTTATCCCTTTGCCTTTATAAATAAGACCAGGGGGTCCTTTCCATTTCCCCCCCCTGTGCCTTTTCGCATCGTCTTCTTCCTCGCGCCGACCGAACCTTCGAGCTCTGCCACCGCCGTCGATCTTCGCATCTGCCTCAACAACGGCCGCAGCATCAACCTGATCGTACCAGAAAGCCGCGCCGCGTCTCTGCTGTTCTTTCGTCATTGGTAAGTCTTTTCTCCTTCCACCCTAGATCTTATCATTAGGGTTTGTACTCGTCAGAGTTCTACGAAGTTCTTGGAGTTGTTCTTCCTGTTCCTCTTCAGTAGTACAAATGGCTAATTAGATCTGATATTTCCCAGTGCCTTTGTAGTCAAAACTCCGCTTCCCTCATTAGAACATCTGCTTTGTGTAGAAAAACTCATCTGGAACTGTTAAACACCTCAAGCGCATGCGCTTTAGGTCGGAATATACTTTGATTTATTAACACACTGCAGATCTGAAATTACCATGCCAAGCTGTGAAACTTGTTTTTCCTTCACTTATGCATCTTAGATCTGTATCTTCTATACCAGAGTAGGCGGTTTAATCTCATAGAAAAATGATGATCCGGTAAGTACCATTAGTCCCCTGTTGAACCGCCAAGCCGCTTTATCTTTGTATCATCTCCCATGTCTGATTCCGGTTTAACAATGTATATACTTCTGTCTTCTTCTTCTCTTGCACCGCTTTATACTTGTCCAATATAAACCTTAAACCGGCAATAACCATGTTTCAGCTTTCCATTCAAATGGCCAAACAAGTCTATGAGTGCAACTGGGTTCCTTCCCGGGTCACTGAAGAACAATTAGACAGATGTGTCGCAACTGGCGCTTTAGCCAAGAAAGAGGTCATCCACTGGAGGGCCCCCGGTCCGGAAAATCCTCTTGAACCCAAGGACGGAGAAGTAGTTTTTTTTTGTTGACCATCTGGGTCGAGGCTTTAGCCCTCCCGGTTCATAGTTTTTCGGAGATGTGCTTGCCAGTTTTCAGCTCCACCCTTAGGACATCGGCCCAAACTCTGTATCCAACATCTGCCATTTCCAACTCTTTTGTGAAGCTTATGTTCAAGAGGAGCCCACAGTTGAATTGTTTAGGGATTTCTTCTACTTAAACTGTCGCACAAAGTTCACAGATGGACCCAATACTGAGCTCGGCGGAATGGCGGTTCAAAAGAGGAAGGATGTCAGCTTCCCTCACGCCAAGCTTCACATTCACCCCAAGGAGTGGAACCAGACTTGGTTTTATTGCAAAGATACATCTCCAACTGCTGAAAACCCTTTGCCGGGTTACTGCCCTCACCGTCTTAGCAATACACATCCCTTTCCTCAGAGGTTAACTGCAAAGCAAAGGTCGAACTATGCTCCACAACTATCAAAGCTTAGAGCTTTTATGGCGAATGGTTTAACAGGTGTTGATTTTGCTCGTTGTTGGATAACTTGGAGCATATTGCCCTTAAGCCGACGCCCCGGTTTAATGTGTGAATACACCGGGAGTTTGAAAAACCCTCAACGACACATTGATATTCAGCTTACAGATGCTGAAGTTACTGAGGCTATGAAGAAGATACTCAATGAACCGGAGGCTGTCTGCAGCCAAACCAGATTAAGTCATTTCTGTGTTTCCAACAAACCGCCAACAGTAAGGATCCCATAACTTTTTTGATCTAACTTACTTATTTCAAATATTCTCTCAAAATTTTGTCCATCTTTGATAGGGTGACGATCCGTTCTGGAAGAAAAAACCACAGGATAAACCGGCAAAACCACTTCGCTAGAAGACCAAGGTTGTCAAAAAAACCTGCCAAGAAGAGGACCACTGCGTCTTCCGAGCCAAATGCTGATGCCGATTTGGCTAATGCGGACTCAGAGGTAGAACTTGACTCTCTTGGTTCATTTTTCATACATCTCATTGACAATGATCATTATCAGGATGATGCTGAAGGCAACCAAGCTGAAGATGTAGAGGTAATTATCCTTTCCTCCGGTTCAGATCCTCTGCCAACACCGAAAATCCGTCGAGCAAACCGGAAAGTAAATTTTTCTCACCCCCTCGCTCACTTGGACCCAAACTTTCTTTTGAAGACGCAGCAACATGAAGCTCGCCGCACAACCCGACACAGTGGCCAGGAAGTCACCTCAGCCGGTTTACCAAATACTCCAGTCCGGAAACGTCAATCAGAGGTCTCTTAGATTCCTGAGACTTCTTGTCCCAAGGCGGGTTGTTGCCGTCAGCCTGTTAATCCGTCTGATTCAAATTATCAGGGCACACCCAACTCATCCTCCGGTGAGTCATCGGCCACACAACTTCCACCCCTCAAGACAGTTCCTGGGTGAGTCATACCTTAAATTTATTTTCCATGCCTTATGTTTTACACAATGTATTGACCTTTATTTTTGTTCTTTCTCAGTGCCAAGCAAGGACGCAGCAAGAAGGCTCGGTTCAACAAACCATTAGACAAAAATGTGGTTATTGAACCGGAGAAAACCCCAGATCCAGTAGAGACCAATGCGGACGCTCAGCTTGATGATCCGCCACCACAAGATTATGACTTCGTCACTGAACAAGTAGAAGTTGACACCACCGGTCACACTGGCCAACCGACTAGTCCGGCATGCATGGATGATAAACCGGCCAGTCCAGCCAAGGCTGCTGATAAACCGTCCACTCCAATGAAGGCTGCTGATGCTACAGAAGATGACATTATGATTACCGGCGTCAGCCACACGGTCCTGGCAACCCGGTCGCTTTATCCAAACATAGCGCCAAGGATGAGCTTTCTGCTATGGGAAAAGGCAAATGGAACACCGATTTGTCAAGCTATGCCCATCTCAACGCCCAAGACATTCACTCTGGCTTCTTGAACCGTCTGTACACCAGTCGTGATTAAAGCCGGTTTAGTAAATCTGATGAAGGAGCGATATGAGGTAACCACACAACTGTTTCTCTTATGTCCAATTACAAATATCAACTCCAGTAGCCCCCAAGGGCCGGTTTATCATGTTAATCTGAACTGGGACTATGTAATATCTTAACTTTGCATGCTTAGCCTCGAGGGACCGGGTTACCTCTTTAAGATGAACTGGTACTTTAGAATTGTAACATTGTGTCTTTCATTGGTGTAGCCCCCAAGTGCCGGTTTAACTTATGAAGGTGAACCGGGATTTTAGAAGAATTCCCATAATGTTACTTTGAACAAACATACATTAGCCCACAAGTGCCAAGAGTAATACTTGTATTGTGCTTGGGACTTGTAGTAATTTTCGAGAACAAGCAAATATGCATTAGCCCCCAAGTACCAGGTGCATAACTTGTTATGTACTTTGTACTTCAAATATGTACCCGCAACTCATGATATGTCTGTCTCTTATAGGCTGAGATGAGCAAAAAGGAAACTCAAACTGCCGATCTGCAAGAAAATATCAAGTCCCAGCAAGCCGAAACCTCCAAGGCCAAGGATGAGCTGACCAGTGCTTTAGCTGCTATGGAAAAACTGAAGGAGAGTTTCAACAAGGAGCGGGCGGATTGGGAGACAGAAAAATCCGCTTTGCAAAAAAGAGCCGAGGACGCAGAAGCAGCTCTTAAACCGGTAGTAGATGAACTGACTGGCGTAAAGCGGCAGATACATGCCATGACGGCTGCTGTATTTGGTAAACATCCTTGCCTCACATTTTCAACATAGCATCCCATACGAAGCCGGTTTACTGATGCTTGTAATTATGCAGGGACTCGCATTAGTCATCTGGGCTCTGACGTACAGAAGAAGCTGAAGGCTGCCTATACTCTTCTAGAGCAGTTATATACCAGCGCGCAACGAATCTTCTGCACCGCTTCTCACAACAAACCGCCCCCAACTTTAATCAAGGAGACCTTAGAAAGACTGTCAATGCTGCTTGCCCAGATAGAAGAGCTAAAGAGATCTGCTACAAGGGCTGGTGCTCTGACCGCACTAACCCGGGTAAAAGCATGGGTGCCTGATCTTGATCTGGTGGATGTGGCTAAAGGCTACCCAAGCTTAAAAGAAGACGGATCAGAATTTGGCAATGAGGACCTCCGTGCCATAAACCGGGAAGTACGTCCACTGGCTAGCCAATTAGCTAAAGAAGCTGATCTTTCATATTATCAGGCGAATTATGACACCAAGAACAAACGGGTTGCTGCCCCAACTCCGGAGGCTCAAAATCTCATCCCGCCAATTCGTAAGCACACCTATGCCCCTGACATTGAACCGTCCACCCTTATAAGCGACGAAGATGTGTTCCAACCCTTAACTGGGATCGACTGGGCAACTATTGGCTTCCAGCCGCTGGGTAGAGACGAGGAGGACGAACCGGTGCAAGATGATCCGCGGCCGTCCAGTCAACCTGGTGAGGAATCATGATCCGGAGACCGGGTTAGCCTTCTGCGAGCCGCAACACTTGTTTGAAAACCAATTATTTTTTTGGGCACTAAAACGCCTTGTAATAGGCTAGTTCAAATACTTGGTCTGTTATGCCTTTCTGCATATTTATTTTGCATGATACTTGTTAATTCGGCATACTTAAGATATATGATATTCATAATCCGTAGCTGCCCCTGCATATAAGAAGTTGAAAGTGTCCTGGCGGTTTACCGCCGGACGGGTCATGATGCCCAGATATATAGCCAGGGTTTATAACCAAGGCTGTAAAAAGATAATAAAATATGGAAATACTTGATACCTGTGACCTTGAGTCATAATGTTGGCTGACCAACTGTTGTAGTGAGGGTGATAACCCTAACATGTAGTTCCGGGTTGTGATAAACACCGTTTTATCCATATTCAGTTCTGGCGACTTATAGTCGAAACCAGACCGGGTTAAAAAGCGCCGGATTATAATTGATCATGTACTGCAAATTTTAGTTGAAAGTCAAGTCGGGTTAATGAACGCCGGTTTATCAAAACATTATAAATGTCATCAAAAGAGAAAAACTTGGCAAACAAAAGCATATGAAAAACTTGTAGTCGAGGCTTTTCACGGGCTGCCAGGCCCCAAATTCGAGGCTTTTCATGGTCTGCCAGGCCACTGAGTTAAACCATTTCACAAAGCCTTTTAAGATGGTCCTCAATCCTTAACCAATCGTCATTTTAACTTTGACAAGTTCAGGGTCTTAGGAGATTGACTTGTCGAAGTTCGGCGGGTCATACCAGGTTTACCTGGACGGAGTGACTTACTTAAAAAGGCAGGCTAACCCGGGGTTTTAGGTGTATACACTAGGCTTCCAAGCCGTGGCTTGATAGCCTATTACAAGTGTAGATTCTTTGTTCATTGTGATAGCGAAGAATCCCCAAGCAATATTTTGAGCTGTGCTCAGTGGGTGCCTATGTTTGAGTTGTTCTTTTGCAACACTCTCTTTGGCCCCGAAGTAATTTGGCTTTGAGCCGATCAAGAGGTGTGACTATGGTTCGAATACGACCAAGTCCCCAAGTGATTTTTCTGGTGGCCTTGCGCCGATCAAGAGGTGTAGCTATGGTTCCAGTACAACCAAGCCCCCAAGTGATTTTTTTATATAAAGCTTTTTATAAGCTGAATCAAGGGGTAAACCGGACGCCGCTTTATGAACTAGAAGCCCCCATGTAAACACACATGATTTAAGAAAAACCACAGATACCCCGCTTTAGTTGAGGCTCCGGTTTATTATATTGATCATAATATATACATTGTCATAACTATGTACATAAGCAGAGCCTATGGCTCAAGTATAGTAGGGCCAAAGATGAGCGATATTCCACGGCCGGTGGGTCTCTTCCTCCGATTTACGTGAGTCTTTGTGCTCTCGAACATCGATTAAGTAGTATGACCCGTTGTGCAGATTCTTGCTGACCACAAAGGGTCCTTCCCAAGGGGGGGATAACTTCTGCATATCAGTCTGATCCTGGATGAGTCGGAGCACGAGATTGCCTTCTTGAAAGGTTCTGGTTCTAACCCGGCGGCTGTGATAACGATGCAGATCTTGCTGATAAATCGCCGAACGGGCTGCTGCCATGTCCCGCTCCTCATCTAATAGGTCAAGTGCTTCCTGTCGTGCCTTCTCATTGTCAGCTTTGACATACGCCGTCACAGGAGGCGAGTCATGACACATATCACTAGGGAGAACTGCCTCCGCTCCATAAACCATGAAAAAAGGCGTGTAACCCGTGGATCTGTTGGGCGTGGTATTGATGCTCCATAACACAGAAAGTAACTCCTCCACCCAACAACCCGGCGTCCGTTGCAAAGGAACCATAAGCCAGGGCTTGATACCTCTCAAGATCTCTTGATTGGCTCTCTCTACTTGACCATCAGACTGGGGGTGAGCCACTGATGATACGTCAAGCCAGATGTGCTCATGTTGACAGAACTCCTTCATAGCACCTTTGGACAGATTGGTACCATTATCAGTTATAATGCTGTGTGGAAAACCAAACCGGAAAATCACCTTCTTGATGAATTGAACCGTCGTAGCTGCATCACACTTACTGACTGGCTCTGCCTCCACCCACTTAGTAAACTTATCAACCGCCACCAAAAGGTGGGTCTTCTTGTCCTTGGATCTCTTAAAGGGCCCAACCATATCCAGCCCCCAAGTTGCAAACGGCCAAGTGATTGGAATCACCCTCAATTCCTGGGCCGGAACATGGGCTCGACGTGAGAATTTCTGACAACCGTCGCATTTTTTCACCAAGTCTTCCGCATCAGCATGAGCCGCCAGCCAATAGAAGCCATGACGAAAAGCTTTTGCTACCAGGGACTTTGAACCGGCGTGGTGACGGAGGGACTCCTGGATTAGGGGGTCCTCGGACTGCGGACTATATACTTTGGCTGGACTATTGGACTATGAAGATACAAGATTGAAGACTTCGTCCCGTGTCCGGATGGGACTCTCCTTTGCGTGGAAGGCAAGCTTGGCAATTCGGATATGTAGATCTCCTCCCTTGTAACCGACTCTGTGTAACACTAGCCCCCTCCGGTGTCTATATAAACCGGAGGGTTTAGTCCGTAGGACAACAACAATCATAACCATAGGCTAGCTTCTAGGGTTTAGCCTCTACGATCTCATGGTAGATCAACTCTTGTAATACTCATATCATCAAGATCAATCAAGCAGGAAGTAGGGTATTACCTCCATCGAGAGGGCCCGAACCTAGGTAAACATTGTGTCCCCCGCCTCCTGTTACCATCCGCCTTAGACGCACAGTTCGGGACCCCCTACTCGAGATCCGCCGGTTTTGACACCGACATTCACTACAAAAAAAGACACATCCGTGACATTTTGGGCCGAACGAAATTTTTTTCTGTCATACATATGACACTTCTATGACGATAATTGTGACAAAACCAGGTATCATCATAGATGTGGTGGGCTCCTACTTCTATGACAAAAAATCATGACAGAAAATGGGCTTTTCGTCCTGGGCGGGCCGGAGACGCAGCTGCATAACATTCTTTGGGCCGTCCATGACGGAAAAAACCATGGTAGAAGCGAGGGCGAGGAAAATATCGGGGTGTTCCTGGTTACGGTGGGTGGTCGGGGCCGAGCGATGCGCGTTTCTCTCGTACACGCACGCGCGTGGGTGCGAGGCGTTGGGCTCTAACTGAACCCGAGCGAGGCGTTGGGCTCTAACTGAACCCGAGTGATTGCACTGCAGGCTACGCGTTAGTGAACCCGAGCGATCGATCGATGGCTGTTAACTGAACCCGATCGAGCGATTCCTTCGCTACTGCTGCTAACCGAAGCCGATCGATGCTGCCTCTGGATGAACAGTGAGCGTTGCTGGGGGGGTTTGGATGAACAGTTCCCGGTGGGGGTGGATGAACAGGACCCCGTGGTGTTGCCTCTGGATGAACAGGACCCCGATCGATCGAGCCGGTTGGGGCTGGATGAACAGGACCCCGTGGAGGGCAGGATGAACAGGACCACCCCGTGGAGGGCAGAATGAACAGTAGACGGTGGAGGGCTGGATGAACAGTAGCCCGTGGAGGGGTGGTTGAACAGGAGCCCGTGGAGAGGGCTGGTTGAACAGTAGCCGGTGGAGTAGCGCGTGGTGGAGGCTGGATGAACAGGAGCCCGTGGATGAACAGTCGCAGGTGGAGGCTGGAGGAGGTCGACGGTGGATGAACAGTAGCCCGTGGAGGCTGGAGGGGGTCGACGGTGGAGATGAACAGTATCCCGTGGAGTCCCGTTTTGCGGTACGCCACACCCCTCCCGATGAACAGGACCCCCGTTTCGACCGTAGCGCTCCAACACAAGTCCGTTTCCTCCGTTTTGCGGTACGCCACACCCCTCCCGATCAACAGGACCCCCGTTTCGACCGTAGGAGGTCCGTTTCCTCCGTTTTGCGGTACGCCAGACCCCTCCCGATGAACAGGATCCCGTTTCAAACGTGGCCGGTCGAACACAAGGCCGTTTCCTCCGTTCTGCGGTACGCCAGGCCTCGTTTCCATCGGCTGTTCCGTCCAAGCCCTCCTGATGAACACGACGACGCATTCCGTTCCGACCCAGCCGGTTGGCTCCCCATGAACACGACGACGACGCTGTTTCTCCGTTCCGACCCAGCCATGTACACGAGCCTTGGCCGTACGTATGCGCGAGTAGGCGTTCGAGACCCTGCCCGTATGTACGTACGTGGCCGTATTTTCTTTCTTGCACACAGGCCGCTGTACGTACGTGTACATGCTACGTGCGCGCCTCTACTACGACACGTGCGCGCCCCTACATCGACCAGTATGTACGTACACGTTCGCGACCAGAATGACAATGCTACGTACGCTTCGACCAGGTGGGTCCCGACTGTCAGGCACTTCCTTGCCTGCGAAGATGTAGCTGGTGGGTCCCAGCAGTCAGGGGGGCGAATCGTTTTTTTGCCCGGACGCACTTCCTTGCGTGCGAAGATGTAGCTGGTGGGTCCCCGCAGTCAGGGGGAAACGTTTTTTTTGCGAAATACGGTGGCCCGTCCGGTGGGTCCCCGCTGTCAGGTGGAGGAATAATTATTTTGCGCGTAATAAGGAGGCACTTCCTTGCTGCGGCTGTGGACCCAGCTGTCAGCCTCTCCATGTACAGTCCACGTCCGATGGAAGCCGTTCCTTGACCACGTTGACCATGCCGCGCCGAGAGCACCAGGGCGGTGGACGACGGTGAGGCCTAGGAAGGGGATGACGCGGAGCCGGGGAAGACGCGGCAGTGGAAGCCCGCGCGGAGAGGAGTACGAGGGTTCACTGGTTCGGCTGCGGTGTGAGGCTGCCGTCGCCGCAGGGCCTGGCCAGCGGTGGGAATAGTAGGGGGCGGTGAGTTCTCCGCGGCAGCACAGCCGGCCACGGGAGGCAGGAGCATGCGGCACGACGGGCGCTGCTTTGGCGGCTGGAGCAACAAGACCAGAGGTTGAAGAAGCACTACGGCCGTTGGATGGACATCATACGGTCACTGGAGCTAGAATCGTGCATATTGACTAAGTTGACAAAGCCCTCCGTCCCCGTCAACTTAGTAGGCCCACAAGTCAGCCTGCCACTATACTGGGTCCCAGCTAGCAGGGGGAGTATTCATTTTTTGTGCGTAATAAGGACGCACTTCCTTGCGTGCGAAGATATAGCTGGTGGGTCCGAGCTGTCAGCGGCGGTAACGTTTTTTTCGCGAAATACAGAGGCCCTTTCGGTGGGTCCCAGATGTCAGGTGGAGGAATCATTATTTTGCGCGTAATAAGGAGGCATTTCCTTGCGTGCGGCCGTGGACCCAGCTGTCAGCCTCTCCACGTACAGTCCACTTCAGATGCATGTCGGTCGTTGACCACGTTGACCAGGCCGCGCCGGGAGCACCAGGGCGGTGGACGACGGCGAGGCCTAGGAAGGGAACGACACGGAGGCAGGGAAGACTCGGCAGTTGTTTCCCACGCGGAGGGGAGTACGACTATACGAGGGTTTACTGGTTCGTCTGCCGTCGCCGGAGAATAACAACAGGTGTGGGTGAGTAGAGGGATGGCTAGGCCAGCGATGGGAGTACGGTGGGGCGGTGAAGCCTGCGCGGCAGCACAGCCGGCCGCGGGGAGGAGGGAGCAGGCAGTCCCGCCGGCGCTTGTTTGAGCGGCTGGAGCAGGAAGAGCAGAGATTGAAGAAGCACGACGGCCGTTGGATGGACATCCAACAGTCACTGCTTGTGCGTCAACCTTTTTTTAGGAAAGCCTCAAATCTGTGGAAAACAGCATACAACCCATCTGCCATTATTTCTAATAATTTACAGCCCATTTGCTAATTCTGAAGGTTTTTTTGGAGCCCATATTCTTTTTGTTAGCATTACAGCCCATATTGTGGCCACGGTTAAAAAATTATACGAAATGTTGCATATTTCGGTGCGGTCCGAACTGTTTTTAATCCCGAAATTTCGAGTCACATTCAAACTGATTTTAAAAATAAATGTATATCAATATAAAATCCAACAAATTGTCCACGCATAAAAATTAATGCAATTTAAAATCTTGAAATGAAAAAAAGAAATTTGAAAGTAATTGCCGGTTTGATGTGTTTTAAAAATGTACAGCCCATTTCTCATTACTGATAGGCCATTTTCTCGTCCAGCCGAATGAAGCTCTCCTCGTCTTGAAAGATTTGCAGCCCAATAGGCCTGACAAAGCGACTTACTTGGCAAATCACAAAAAAACTGGGCTAGCCATTTTCAGAAAGAAAAAAAACTACTGGGCTGGTCTGTGGTAAACATAAAAGAGAAGGCTGTCTAGACATGCCAGAGTGCCCCGCACAGCCCAGTTGACACCCTGCTTCCGTCTCAAAAACAAATTAGATAAATGCCACAACAAATATGGCGATTCATAAAAATGCCACTGCAATTTCCAAACTTTGAAAAATGCCACTGCAATTTTTGCAAACTTTGGAAAACGCCACTGCAATTTGCAAACTTTGAAAAACGCCACTCCAGACTTCGAAAAATGCCACTGGGGATGGCATGAAATGGCATTTTTCAAAGTTTGGAAATTGCAATGGCATTTCTTAGAAACACCAGATTTGGAGTGGCATTTATCAAATTAACCCAAAACAAAAATAACTGGGCGAGCTGCTGGGTCCCTGATGTCAGCCGCTCGTTGTGCAACTCTCTCGTTTATTGACTACGTTGACAATGGCATGGGACCCAGATGTCAGAAATCCATTACGAGGAGCCATTTTTTATTGGATCGAAATAAGGAGGCACTTTGCTTGCGTACTGCCATGACGTTGGCGGGTCCCTGCTGTCATCCTCTCCACGTACAATCATCTCCTGGTTGTGTACGCATCAACTTGGTAGGCCCACAAGTCAGCCTCTAAACCCGTGGAGGACAAATACAACCCATTTAAAAAAATAACAGCCCATTCCGTATGTTCAAACGGAAAGTTCAACATTCAGAGCAAAGTAACAGGTCTGATCCACATATAGAGTACTAAACTGCCACGTTGACAACCATCATAGCCAAGTTAGCTATCTACTTCCACTAATACTCTAGTAGCGTACAAGTACTAACTTACTCTTAGCTAACTAGACGATGCCGGCCGCCATCTGCGGTACACGCTAAACACCGGCACCGGCGTCCTCCGCCTCGCCTCGGACTTGCCAGAGGTGCGATAGGGCGCGTTGCTCGCACGCGTTGGCCCTTTCCATGCCGGCGTGGTCCACCGAAGCTTCGGCTTCTAAGCGGGGAACCAACTTGATGAGCTGGTAGTAAAAATCGGCGTCGTGAACGCGTGCGTGCCCGACAGCCTCTAGGGCGATTTGTCGGGCGCCGACCTCCACGTAGTCGGCCCACATGCGGGCGCTCTGCTCGCGACTCAGAGCGTCGGTGCGCTGCTGCTCCATGTCCCGCTGGCGGCGCAAATCGGCGATACGCTGCTCATCCGCCAAGCGGTCGCACTCCCACAAGACCTGCTCCTCCGCCAGGCGATCGCGCTCCAACAAGTCCTCGATCTCCGCATTGCCATATAAAGACCGATAGAATGCCTCCTCCCTTCGTCTGCCTTCCGGTGAAAAACCGAAGACTAGTTCCGGCGGTGATCGCCTTTGGCCACGCCTATCACGGACGGGCAGGGGCATGGCGGACGTGGCGAGAGCGAGGATAAGTGGCGAGCAACGTCGGGCCGGCGGGGGCTTATGAGGATAGGGCGAGGTGGGTCATGGTGCCACCATAGAAGGCCGAGAAACAGTACTTATAAGCGGAAGGTAGCGCGACGGTCATCGGAATTCAATGCATAATGAAGCAGGCATGGCTTAGCGCGCCAGCTTGTCGTGGAAAACTAGAGAAACTGAAATTCTGACAGTGTCGTCCCGTCCCATCCGTGTTGGGTTGCACGCCGGCATTACGGTCAAACGAGTGCACTCGAATCATCTCCCTCCTTGTCAATAATGATTCCACGGATTTAAAAGGCCCGCAACAATTAAAGCGCATCTTTTTTCGCATCAGTTAGCTGCCTTAATTACGGCCGGCTGCATGCGGGCACTCAAAATCGCTCGCAGCCAGTACGCGGAGCAGCATGCAACGAGTCGCAGCCGAGGGCATTAATTGATGAACTTTAGCTGGGAGATAAGGCATTTGCGAACGTTTTTGCTAGCAGTTTCTTCAGATTCGCATGGCATTTTCTTCAGAGCAGCTTGTCAGTTTCTTCAGAGGTAGGCATTTCTATTCAAAAAACTGCCACTTCGGATCTTGCGTCGCAACTAAAACAGCCAGGAGCGCATTAGTAGGCTAGCTAGTGATCGATCGGTAACTTGTAAACACTGAGCGAACAGATATAAGGAACTGTTAATGCATCTCAATGATTCACAGATCATATACAAATATGTAGCTCCAAAAGCAAAGATCAGCCACAACTAAAACCAACTAGTACGATTCCCATACATAAGATCAACATGTTAATGCATCTCAATGATTCACAGATCATATACAAATATGTAGCTCCAAAAGCAAAGATCTAGAAAAAACATATGTTCTTCCTACTAACATGGATGCTTCTCTTGGCCAACATTCAGTACAGACTGAATGACAAATTTGTTTGTGAAGTCTACAATTCCTCTTGCAAACGTAAGTGGTTTCACCAACAGCTGGAACCATGGGAATGAACCACACATGATGGAGGAACATCCACTGCAATATGATTTGGTCTTCTCTTGATCACACGGCGAGACTATTTTCGGAATACAAACTTTAACTTAGGCAAAATGATGCCCATTGTATAATCAGACCAAAGCAATGAAGCACCTAGTGTTGGCCAATAAATAGTACAGTACTACTTTTCTGCAGTCCATGAAGTGACTATCCAATCTTTCTGTGTCTATTTTCAAATGGCACTGCATGCAGTGACTATACTATTCTCTTGTGCAGTTCAACCAAAATTGCGGTCACTTTGTGTGTTTGCTAAATAGCAACGGGCAGACATCTCTGTCTGCACAAATATCAAGCAGCTAGTAAACATATACCCCACCTTGTATTTTCGGTTTAAACATGTCTCTTCCGCTTAGATCTGTCATGTTTTGCACTGGACAATTTGATACAGTCATGTTTTGCCCTGGACAATTTCATACTGAATTGATTTGCTTGTTCAGAGCAGAAATATAGCGCCTATTCTTCATCAGACCAAGGATATCCATGTTCGCAGTGATGGAAGAGGTGAAATCGATACAACCGAAATTGAGCATCCAGTCATTGAATCATGTCCTGCACCTCCAATGTAGGTCCACCCTGCCAATAAATTCACATGCAAACCACTAGTATTACTATCTAATGACAGTACAAAAAGAGTAGCAAGATAGTAGCAAACCATGTACCTTCTTAATGAACAGCTCATAGTGCCACCAATTGGATATAAAGGTTTGGGAGAAAACATGCTCCTAATGTTGAACCAGTTGGACTTTTTGTGCAGTTCCACTAAACTCGAGCATCCCTGTTTGCATAGATATTGAAAGTGTGATTACTATAAAAGTGGCACTAGTTGAAGCATAGACTCACAAATATAAGCATTCCAATTTCTTAATGGGAAAAGGTAGCAAGACTGTTTCTAACCACCTTTTTGAAGGAATAAATAAGGCAACAGAGGCTGATGTCAGAAAGGCATATATAGTTCTTTCTGAAAGAATGATCGATTCCTGACCTTTCCTCTTCTTTTAAGCATATTTTGTGCAGTTCAACTAAAATAAAATGCCATCACCGCCTTGACAATTCAGTGACACTGTACAAAAGGAAATGACTTAACATTACATCATGATGTCAGGTATGTAGTCGACAGGCATTAGAGACAAACTTACAGACCTCCTCCGATAACATAATGAACATTAATTTTAACAAAGGTGTGACTAGCTTTACCGGGATAATTTGAGTGAACTCTACACCCTCTGTTCCTTAATATAAGAGGTTTTTGCGGTTCAGTTTAAAGTACCCAAACGTCTACTAGTATTTAGAAAAACAGGTAGTAGTTTTCTTGAGCACATATCTGGGAAAGCTTGCCACCCTTTATTTATGTCCATACGCTAATGCAACACCATTCGAAATTTCGAATACTACAAATATACACTAATCCAGTGGCTAGTGCAACAGTAGAGTAGTTATTTTATTACAGGGTACAGTACAATGGTTTTACTGAACAATGTTCAATAAACTCTGGCACTGGAAGATTTCTATAAGAATTAACAATACAAAATGTAAAGGTAACACGTTTCAGCATTGGTATACTAGCTGTGCATGAGCATTAAACCAAATACAAAAGTCTGAAGGTAACTAGCATTATTAACTAATGACAGTATAAAAAATTGCAAACCATGTACCTCCAAGGTAAATATCATTTCGAACTCGGGGGGACCTTAAAAATTGCTATCCCAATCTTGATAATCGATCAAACATAAAAACTTGATCGAACGAATCAAGAGTACAGCCGGAGGAGGAGGTGCCCACTCTTAACCTTTCCTCTTGTCTTCATAATTTTTTGTGCAGTTTAACCAAAATAAAATGACATCAGCGCCTTGGCATTTTGGTGACACTGTACAAAAAAATTAACTTATCTCATGAAAGTGAGGTATGTAATCTATAAGCATTAACAGTGCAAAAATCTGAAGGTAGTAACAAGTTTCATTGTTGGTATACTGGCTGTGCAACATCATTAGAATGCCTTAGTTGAAAAATCTTTAATACATCCACAATCAATAGCTAACCCTGAAATAATCCAGTGACATTAAATGGCATTGCTTAAATTTATTGGTGGCATTAGACTGAGTGCGGCATTAGTTAAATGTGGCATCACTTTAGAAGTAGCATTGCTTGACTGGACTGTTGGCGTTATACTAACAGCAAATAAGTTAGACTAAGAGGATGCGAGGCCCATTCGGACAGTTGGCGCACCAGTACGATGTACCTCCACGGACGCATAGAGTGGTGAGGGAGGTATGGTTGCCCAGAGCAACAAATATCCAGGCAGCATATGTGGATTACGTCCCATTTTTGTTATGTTTAGCCACCTTTTTCCTATGTGAGGACAACAAACCGATCGACCTGGTCATTCTCTATTGCGTTGTCATGCCTTTCTACCCTTCTTCAACCAAGAGACACGAGACTCGTTCCTTAGCTACTGATTTTCCCCTTCTCAACCTAGATGCGGGTTCGATGCCTACTCTCTTGGACAGTACAGTCTCCCTTCCTTTCCTTATTCAACCCAGACATGGATTAGTCTGCATGAAGTAGGGTTTCCTTTAATAGTGCAAATTAAGGTTTTCGTCTGCGTGACCAGCAGAGCAGAGGATAGCAAATTGGGAAGATGGTGGAGTGGAAAAAGATCCACATGCAGCGACATGGCAGATGGGGCAATAGAATAAGGGTATGGTTCGAAAAGAGGTAGCATACCTGAGGGTCGGCGGGAAGTGGCTTCGCTCGTCGTCATCTTCCTCCACATGCACTATGACAGCGAGCTTGGGGACGGAGGCCATCCCGCGCGGGTGCTAGGTCTGAGAGGACGGCCTTGTCGTCAGTGCATGACCTCGCTTGCCGATGACGAGTGCGTCAACACTGCACGTGTTAAAAATATGCCCTAGAGGCAATAATAAATGGTTATTATTATATTTCTTTGTTCATGGTAATTGTCTATTATTCATGCTATAATTGTATTGTCCGGAAATCGTAATACATGTGTGAATACATAGACCACAACCTGTCCCTAGTAAGCCTCTAGTTGACTAGCTCGTTGATCAACAGATAGTCATGGTTTCCTGACTATGGACATTGGATGTCATTGATAACGGGATCACATCATTAGGAGAATGATGTGATGGACAAGACCCAACTTAAGCATAGCATAAAAGATCGTGTAGTTTCGTTTGCTAGAGCTTTTCCAATGTCAAGTATCTTTTCCTTAGACCATGAGATCATGCAACTCCCGGATACCGTAGGAGTGCTTTGGGTGTGCAAAACGTCACAACGTAACTGGGTGACTATAAAGGTGCATTACGGGTATCTCCAAAAGTGTCTGTTGGGTTGGCACGGATCGAGAATGGGATTTGTCACTCCGTGTGACGGAGAGGTATCTCTGGGCCCACTCGGTAATGCATCATCATAATGAGCTCAATGTGACTAAGGCGTTAGTCACGGGATCATGCATTGCGGTACAAGTAAAGAGACTTGCCGGTAACGAGATTGAACTAGGTATTGGGATACCGACGATCGAATCTCGGGCAAGTAACATACCGATTGACAAAGGGAATTGCATACGGATTGACTCAATCCTCGACACCGTGGTTCATCCGATGAGATTATCGTGGAGCATGTGGGAGCCAACATGGGTATCCAGATCCCGCTGTTGGTTATTGACCGGAGAGGCGTCTCGGTCATGTCTGCATGTCTCCCGAACCCGTAGGGTCTACACACTTAAGGTCCGGTGACGCTAGGGTTGTAGAGATATATGTATGCGGAAACCCGAAAGTTGTTCGAAGTCCCGGATGAGATCCCGGACATCACGAGAGGTTTCGGAATGGTCCGGAGGTAAAGATTTATATATGGGAAGTCTTATTTTGGTCGCCGGAAAAGTTTCACGCTTTATCGGTATTGTACCGGGAGTGCCGAAAGGGGTCCGGGGGTCCACCAAGGGGGTCCACCAGCCCCGGGGGGGCCACATGGGCTGTAAGGGGTGCGCCTTGGCCTATATGGGCCAAGGGCACCAGCCCCAAGAGGCCCATGCGCAAGAGATAAGAAAAAAGGGAGAGTCCTAAAGGGGGAAGGCACCTCCGAGGTGCCTTGGGGGGAAAGGACTCCCCCCTGGCCGCACCCTTCCTTGGAGGAAGGGGCAAGGCTGCGCCCCCCCTCTCTCTTGGCCCTATATATAGTGGGGGGAAGGGAGGGCAGCAAGATTACAGCCTTGGGCGCCTCCCTCCTCCCCTGCAACACCTCTCTCTCTCGTAGAAGCTCGGCGAAGCCCTGCCGGAGACCCGCTACATCCATCACCACGCCGTCGTGCTGTTGGATATCCATCAACCTCTCTTCCCCCCTTGCTGGATCAAGAAGGAGGAGACGTCGCTGCACCGTACGTGTGTTGAACGCGGAGGTGTCGTACGTTCGGCACTCGGTCATCGGTGATTTGGATCACGGCGAGTACGACTCCGTCATCCACGTTCATTGGAAAGCTTCCGCTCGCGATCTACAAGGGTATGTAGATGCACTCCTTTCACCTCGTTGCTAGTAGACTCCATAGATGCATCTTGGTGAGCGTTGGAAAATTTTAAATTATGCTACGATTCCCAACAGTGGTATCAGAGCCAGGTCTATGCGTAGTTACTATGCACGAGTAGAACACAAAGCAGTTGTGGGCGTTGAGTTTGCCAATTCTTCTTGCCGCTACTAGTCTTTTCTTGTTTCGGCGGCATTGTAGGATGAAGCGGCCCGGACCGACCTTACACGTACTCTTACGTGAGACAGGTTCCACCGACTGACATGCACTAGATGCATAAGGTGGCTAGCGGGTGTCTGTCTCTCCTACTTTAGTCGGAACGGATTCGATGAAAAGGGTCCTTATGAAGGGTAAATAGAAATTGGCATATCACGTTGTGGCTTTTGCGTAGGTAAGAAATGTTCTTGCTAGAAACCCATAGCAGCCACGTAAAACATGCAACAACAATTAGAGGACGTCTAACTTGTTTTTGCAGCAAGTGCTATGTGATGTGATATGGCCAGAAGATGTGATGAATGATATATGTGATGTATGAGATTGATCATATTCTTGTAATAGGAATCACGACTTGCATGTCGATGATAATGACAACCGGCAGGAGCCATAGGAGTTGTCTTTATTATTTTGTATGACCTGCGTGTCATTGAATAACGCCATGTAAATTACTTTACTTTGTTGCTAAACGCGTTAGCCATAGAAGTAGAAGTAATCGTTGGCGTGACGACTTCATGAAGACACAATGATGGAGATCATGATGATGGAGATCATGGTGTCGTGCCGGTGACGAAGATGATCATGGTGCCCCGAAGATGGAGATCAAAGGAGCATGATGATATTGGCCATATCATGTCACTATTTGATTGCATGAGATGTTTATCATGTTTTTGCATCTTATTTGCTTAGAACGACGGTAGCAAGTAGGATGATCCCTTATAATAATTTCAAGAAAGTGTTCACCCTAACTGTGCACCGTTGCGAAGGTTCGTCGTTTCGAAGCACCACGTGATGATCGGGTCTGATAGATTCTTACATTCGAATACAACGGGTGTTGACGAGCCTAGCATGTACAGACATGGCCTCGGAACACATGCAATACACTTAGGTTGACTTGACGAGCCTAGCATGTATAGACATGGCCTCGGAACACGGAGGACCGAAAGGTCGAGCATGAGTCGTATAGAAGATACGATCAACATGGAGATGTTCACCGATCTTGACTAGTCCGTCTCACGTGATGATCGGACACGGCCTAGTTGAACTCGGATCATGTTTCACTTAGATGACTAGAGGGATGTCTATCTGAGTGGGAGTTCATTAAATAATTTGATTAGATGAACTCAATTATCATGAACTTAGTCTAAAAAATCTTTACACTATGTCTTGTAGATCAAATGGCCAACGTTGTCCTCAATTTCAACGCGTTCCTAGAGAAAACCAAGCTGAAAGATGATGGCAGCAACTATACGGACTGGGTCCGGAACCTGAGGCTCATCCTCATAGTAGCCAAGAAAGATTATGTCTTAGAAGCACCGCTAGGTGATGCACCAATCCCACATAACCAAGACGTTATGAACGCTTGGCAATCACGTGCTGATGATTACTCCCTCGTTCAGTGCGGCATGCTTTACAGCTTAGAACCGGGTCTCCAAAAGCGTTTTGAGAAACATGGAGCATATGAGATGCTCGAGGAGCTGAAACTAGTTTTCCAAGCTCATGCCCGGGTCGAGAGATATGATGTCTCCGACAAGTTCTTCAGCTGTAAAATGGAGGAGAACAGTTCTGTTAGTGAGCACATACTCAGAATGTCTGGGTTGCACAACCGCTTGTCTCAGCTGGGAGTTAATCTCCCGGATGACGCGGTCATTGACAGAATCCTCCAGTCACTTCCACCAAGCTACAAGAGCTTTGTGATGAACTACAATATGCAGGGGATGGAAAAGACCATTCCCAAGGTATATTCAATGCTGAAATCAGCGGAAGGGGAGATCAGAAAAGAACATCAAGTGTTGATGGTGAATAAAACCACCAAGTTCAAGAAGGGCAAGGGTGAGAAGAACTTCAAGAAGGACGGCAAGGGAGTTGCCGCGCCCGGTAAACCAGTTACTGGGAAGAAGTCAAAGAATGGACCCAAGCCCGGGACTGAGTGCTTTTATTGCAAGGGAAGTGGTCACTGGAAGCGGAACTGCCCCAAATATTTAGCGGACAAGAAGAAGGCCGGCAACACCCAAGGTATATGTGATATACAAGTAATTGATGTGTACCTTACAAGTACTCGTAGTAGCTCCTGGGTATTTGATACCGGTGCGGTTGCTCATATTTGTAACTCAAAGCAGGAACTACGGAATAAACGGAGACTGGCAAAGGACGAGGTGACGATGCGCGTCGGGAATGGTTCCAAGGTCGATGTGATCGCCGTCGGCACGCTACCTCTGCATCTACCCACGGGATTAGTTTTAAACCTCAATAATTGTTATTTAGTGCCAGCTTTGAGCATGAACATTGTGTCTGGATCTCGTTTAATTCGAGATGGCTACTCATTTAAATCCGAGAATAATGGTTGTTCTATTTATTTGAGAGAGATGTTTTATGGTCATGCCCCGCTGGTCAATGGTTTATTTTTGATGAATCTCGAACGTGATGTTACACATGTTCATAGTGTGAATACCAAAAGATGTAAAGTTGATAACGATAGTCCCACATACTTGTGGCACTGCCGCCTTGGTCACATTGGTGTCAAGCGCATGAAGAAGCTCCATGCAGATGGACTTTTGGAGTCACTTGATTACGAATCATTTGACATGTGCGAACCATGCCTCATGGGTAAGATGACCAAGACTCCGTTCTCCAGAACAATGGAGCGAGCAACCAACTTATTGGAAATCATACATACCGATGTGTGCGGTCCAATGAGTGTTGAGGCTCGCGGAGGATATCGTTATGTTCTCACTCTCACTGATGATTTAAGTAGATATGGGTATGTCTACCTGATGAAACACAAGTCTGAAACCTTTGAAAAGTTCAAAGAAGTTCAGAGTGAGGTTGAGAATCAACGTGACAGGAGAATAAAATTCCTACGATCAGATCGTGGTGGAGAATATTTAAGTCACGAGTTTGGTGGACACTTAAGGAAATGTGGAATAGTTTCACAACTCACGCCGCCTGGAACACCTCACAGAAATGGTGTGTCCGAACGTCGTAATCGCACTCTATTGGATATGGTGCGATCTATGATGTCTCTTACCGATTTACCGCTCTCATTTTGGGGTTATGCTTTAGAGACTGCCGCATTCACTTTAAATAGGGCTCCGTCGAAATCCGTTGAGACGACAGCGTATGAATTATGGTTTGGGAAGAAACCTAAGCTGTCGTTTCTAAAAGTTTGGGGATGCGATGCTTATGTCAATAAACTTCAACCTGAAAAGCTCGAACCCAAATCGGAAAAATGCGTCTTCATAGGATACCCTAAGGAAACTGTTGGATATACCTTCTACCTCAGATCCGAAGGCAAGATCTTCGTTGCCAAGAACGGGTCCTTTCTAGAGAAGGAGTTTCTCTCGAAAGAATTGAGTGGGAGTAAAGTGGAACTTGATGAGGTGATAGTCACCCCCTTCCGAACCGGAAAGTAGCGCAGCGCGGGAAAATGTTCCTGTGGTGCCTACACCGACTGGGGAGGAAGTTAATGATGATGATCATGAAGCTTCAGATCAAGTTACTGAACTTCGTAGGTCCACAAGGACACATTCCGCACCAGAGTGGTACGGCAACCCTGTCCTGGAAATCATGTTGTTAGACAACGGTGAACCTTCGAACTATGAAGAAGCGATGGCGGGCCCGGATTCCGACAAATGGCTAGAAGCCATGAAATCCGAGATAGAATCCATGTATGAAAACAAAGTATGGACTTTGACTGACTTGCCCGATGAGCGGCGAGCCATAGAAAACAAATGGATCTTTAAGAAGAAGACGGACGCGGATGGTAATGTGACCATCTACAAAGCTCGACTTGTCGCTAAGGGTTATCGACAAGTTCAAGGGGTTGACTACGATGAGACTTTCTCACCCGTAGCGAAGCTGAAGTCCATCCGAATCATGTTAGCAATTGCCGCATACTATGATTATGAGATATGGCAGATGGACGTCAAAACGGCATTCCTTAACGGCTTCCTTAAGGAAGAGTTGTATATGATGCAGCCGGAAGGTTTTGTCGATCCTAAGAATGCTAACAAAGTGTGCAAGCTCCAGCGCTCAATCTATGGGCTGGTGCAAGCATCTCGGAGTTGGAACATTCGCTTTGATGAGATGATCAAAGCATTTGGGTTTACACAGACTTATGGAGAAGCCTGTGTTTACAAGAAAGTGAGTGGGAGCTCTGTAGCATTTCTCATATTATATGTAGATGACATACTATTGATGGGAAATGATATAGAATTCTTGGAAAGTATAAAGGCCTATTTGAATAAGTGTTTTTCAATGAAGGACCTTGGAGAAGCTGCTTATATATTAGGCATCAAGATCTATAGAGATAGATCAAGACGCCTCATTGGTCTTTCACAGAGTACATACCTTGACAAGATATTGAAGAAGTTCAGTATGGATCAGTCCAAGAAGGGGTTCTTGCCTGTATTGCAAGGTGTGCAATTGAGCACGGCTCAATGCCCGACCACGGCAGAAGATATAGAAGAGATGAGTGTCATCCCCTATGCCTCGGCCATAGGGTCTATTATGTATGCCATGCTGTGTACCAGACCTGATGTAAATCTTGCCGTTAGTTTGGTAGGAAGGTACCAAAGTAATCCCGGCAAGGAACACTGGACAGCGGTCAAGAATATCCTGAAGTACCTGAAGAGGACTAAGGATATGTTTCTCGTTTATGGAGGTGATGAAGAGCTCGTCGTAAAGGGTTACGTCGACGCTAGCTTCGACACAGATCTGGATGACTCGAAGTCACAGACCGGATACGTGTATATTTTGAATGGAGGAGCAGTAAGCTGTTGCAGTTGCAAGCAAAGCGTCGTGGCGGGATCTACATGTGAAGCGGAGTACATGGCAGCCTCGGAGGCAACACAGGAAGCAGTCTGGATGAAGGAGTTCATTACCGACCTAGGGGTGATTCCCAATGCGTCGGGCCCAATGACTGTCTTCTGTGACAACACTGGAGCTATTGCCCTTGCGAAGGAGCCCAGGTTTCACAGGAAGACCAGACATATCAAGCGTCGCTTCAACTCCATTCGTGAAAGTGTTCAAAATGGAGACATAGATATTTGTAAAGTACATACGGACCTGAATGTAGCAGATCCGTTGACTAAACCTCTCCCTAGGGCAGAACATGATCAACACCAGGACGCAATGGGTGTTCGATTCATCACAATGTAACTAGATTATTGACTCTAGTGCAAGTGGGAGACTGTTGGAAATATGCCCTAGAGGCAATAATAAATGGTTATTATTATATTTCTTTGTTCATGGTAATTGTCTATTATTCATGCTATAATTGTATTGTCCGGAAATCGTAATACATGTGTGAATACATAGACCACAACCTGTCCCTAGTAAGCCTCTAGTTGACTAGCTCGTTGATCAACAGATAGTCATGGTTTCCTGACTATGGACATTGGATGTCATTGATAACGGGATCACATCATTAGGAGAATGATGTGATGGACAAGACCCAACTTAAGCATAGCATAAAAGATCGTGTAGTTTCGTTTGCTAGAGCTTTTCCAATGTCAAGTATCTTTTCCTTAGACCATGAGATCGTGCAACTCCCGGATACCGTAGGAGTCCTTTGGGTGTGCCAAACGTCACAACGTAACTGGGTGACTACAAAGGTGCATTACGGGTATCTCCGAAAGTGTCTGTTGGGTTGGCACGGATCGAGACTGGGATTTGTCACTCCGTGTGACGGAGAGGTATCTCTGGGCCCACTCGGTAATGCATCATCATAATGAGCTCAATGTGACTAAGGCGTTAGTCACGGGATCATGCATTACGGTACGAGTAAAGAGACTTGCCGGTAACGAGATTGAACTAGGTATTGGGATACCGACGATCGAATCTCGGGTAGGTAACATACCGATTGACAAAGGGAATTGCATACGGATTGATTGAATCCTCGACACCGTGGTTCATCTGATGAGATCATCGTGGAGCATGTGGGAGCCAACATGGGTATCCAGATCCCGCTGTTGGTTATTGACCAGAGAGGCGTCTCGGTCATGTCTGCATGTCTCCCGAACCCGGAGGGTCTACACACTTAAGGTCCGGTGACGCTAGGGTTGTAGAGATATATGTATGCGGAAACCCGAAAGTTGTTCAGAGTCCCGGATGAGATCCCGGACGTCACGAGAGGTTCCGGAATGGTCCGGAGGTAAAGATTTATATATGGGAAGTCTTATTTTGGTCGCCGGAAAAGTTTCGCGCTTTATCGGTATTGTACCGGGAGTGCCGAAAGGGGTCCGGGGGTCCACCAAGGGGGTCCTCCAGCCCCGGGGGGCCACATGGGATGTAAGGGGTGCGCCTTGGCCTATATGGGCCAAGGGCACCAGCCCCAAGAGGCCCATGCGCAAGAGATAAGAAAGAAGGGAGAGTCCTAAAGGGGGAAGGCACCTCCGAGGTGCCTTGGGGGGGAAGGACTCCCCCC